>NW_016107322.1:11981186-11987880 GCF_001604975.1 Cebus imitator
TTTTGAGATGGACTCTCGCTCCTTCACCCAGGCTGGAGTGCAGTGGCAAAATCTTGGCTCACTGCAACCTCCACCTCCTGGTTTCAAGCAATTCTCCTTCCTCTGCCTCCTGCATAGCTGCATTTACAGGCACATGCCACCATGCCCAGCTAATTTTTGTATTTTTAGTAGAGACAGGGTTTTGCCAGGTTGGCCAGGCTGGTCTCGAACTCTGGACCTCAGGTGATCCACCCTCCTCAGCCTCCTAAAGTACTGGGATTACAGGCATGAGCCACTGTACCTGGCCCACAATGGTTTTTGCGTTTTCTACAGTACAGTACTTGTATTATTATGAAAAAAGTAAATATAATTAATTATTTATATATATATATATATATATATATTCTAGCATATGCAGTAAATAGTAAAATAATGCATAAATATGCCAATGGAAGGAAACTATTCCATTAGCAGTATTATTTGGTCAAAACCAAAGAAGGTTAATAAAATGGAGAATTAAAAAGAACATAGAACAGACAGGATAAACATGGAAAGCAAATGGCAAAATGGCAGATTTAAGACAAAATATGTCTGTAAATGGACTAATTGCTCCAAATAAAAGATAAGTATTATCAAGTATGATTATTCGTTTAATCTCCTGCATGCTGCTTACATGAACTACATCTAAAATATAAAGGTATTCTAAGATTTAAAATAAACAGGAGGAAAATATTACTATGCAAACACTAATCAAAAAAGCAGGTGTAACTATTGTAATGTCGGAGGGAGGCTGACTTTTATGGAAAAGGCTAAAAGAGATGTAATGAAACTTTCACAATAATAAAGGGCTGGCTCACCTGGAAGCTGCAACAATTTTAAATTTGCATGTAACAGCGATAACAACCACAGCAACAAAATCTCCAATTAAGATGGTAAAAAGTCAAGCCAGAGTCGAAAAAAGACATTTTAAAAGATATACTCAACAAAGACTCTTATCATAAATGTGTAAGTAACTACTATAAAACAAGAGCAAAAACCTGACAATCCAAAAAAATTGGTCAAGCTACATGAATAAACTATTAACAAGAGAGGTTATCCACAATGAGAAATAGATGACGGAGTACTCACCCTCATTGCTAACCAGAGAAATAAAAATTAAAATCTCCACAAGATAACACTATGTTCCTACCTGAATAACTAAGGAGGAAATCTGAGAGCAGTGTCTGTGAAAATGCAGCACAATAGCAACACTGATACTCTGAAAGTACAAGTGTAAAATGCTAACATATAGTTTTGATACAGCAACAACCTATAAAATATAATCAAATATTTTTTCTATGTTAATATATTTTTGTTTTTTACCTTGAGTACAACAGAACTTAATATATGTAAGGAAATTAGCATATATCATCTTTCTCCCATTCCATTTTCATATCAAATGTTAAGCATTATATCTACTAAAGATGAGTGTACACGTTTTTGACCCAGGGAACCCTGTGGTAGATTTAGACCCAAAAGAAATGTGCACATTTCTACCAAGAGACATGTATGAGAATACTCAGAGAGAAGCTATATTCTTCGTAGCCAAAACCTGGAAACCACCTAAGTTTCCATTAGGAGTAGAATTGATAAAGTCTGTGCTATTGATACAATAGAACGCTACGTGATAATTAAACTAAATGAACTTATCTATAGGCAACACAATGGCAAGTAAACCTGGGCACTCTGAAGGCTCACTTACTTCCCACTTTTGGTGAATTAGTAGAGAGTTGGCTTGCCTAGGCTGAGAAATCTGAAGATACCAGAAAGTTAATTTCAATATACCAGCCATTTAAGACCATTCCCTTAAATGGGCCCTTGGTGTGAGGACCTTGCCACACAAACTGCTTAGTTCCTGGTATTGTTCTGGGCATTAGAATCCCTCACTATAGTTCTTGTTACTTACAGAAGGCCGGTATTCTCTACTCTATTTTCAGCTATCCTATAAAAAAGCTAAGTGAGCCAGCACGGTAGTGCATGCCTGTAGTCCCAGTTACTGGAAAGGCCAAGGCAGGGAGATCACTTGTGTCCAGGAATTCAAGGCTGTAGTTCCTCATGACTGTATCTGTGAATAGAGGCTGCTTCAGCCTGGGCAACATAGCAAGACTCTGTCTCTAAAAAATATAAATAAATAAAAAATAAATAAAAAATGCAAGGAGGTGTGGGGAGCCATTGTGTTCTCTCTTGCAGTGTTTTTGTTGCATGCCTGGCCTGCTGGCCAACGCTGAAGCCTTTCTGCTTACATTTTGGCCACAATGCACACAACATATGGTCCCTGCTTATGCTCCTTAAAAAATAAGCATTCATGTGAGGGCCTGTGCTTTCCCACTTCTCTGGATGTAAGTTTCCCCCCAATATATCCTATGATATATCTACACTGTATGTGATTACAGTTTTGTGGCTGTGGTGCACTTGCCTGCCCTAACAAGTTGGAGAAACTTATCTACATAATGTTAAGCAAAAGAAGCCACTCAGAAAAACATACAAATGAAATTATTCGGTTTACATAAATTCTAAAACAAACAAAGCTAAATTATAGTATTTGACATCAAGATATTACTGCTTCCAGAAGGGGAGAATGAGTAGCGTTTGACTGTGGGAACAAAGGCAGCTCTAGGGTGCCAGTAATGTACTAATTTTTATCTATTGGTTAAATTTATGGTTGATGTGATGATTCATTCATCAGTGCATACATGTTTGGTGCATTTTACCTTGGCATCAAATGATGCTCTTTAAATATATGCTAAAAAGTAAGGTTTTAAGTGTATGTAGCATAATAAACATATTGCAAAGACTATTTTGCTCACTAAATATTTCCTGCTTTTGTCTACTTTTCCCAGTCTGCCTTGCAGTTACTTTTGAGACTTGTGAGCAGAGTAGACAGTGAGCAGATGAGTATGAGCCACTTCTGGGCTGAGACTTTTAAGACCTAGCGTCTTCTTGAGTCTTTCATTCCCGCTGCCATGGTGCCCTTGGAGGCCACATATTCCAGATGGTGTCACTTCCAGTTGGAAGGAGGCTTCCCAACCCCCATTAATCTGTATGTGTGTGGGAAATGAACCTGTGTTGCATTAAGCAGCTGATATTTTTCTTTAAGAAATCAACTAATTACTTTAATACCAAATGTCAACATTACAAACCATAAACAAATCAATAAAATTTGATGGTTAAAAAGCAACAGGACAAAGCAACCTTGCTACTCAGGGTAAGGAGTAAAATATATTAATATACAAAACTTTTACATAATTACATTTTTAAAATTCCTATTAGATAAAGCATGTCTTTCACATTATATTAGAAAAAATCTACAAAGAAAAGTTTCTTGTGGATGCGTAGAATGTATGTGGAAAATACACAGTAAAATTTTAGCATTGGTTGTCTCCAGATACAGGAACATGTGAATATAATATATGTAAGAGCCACGAATAATAATTAAATTTAGGAAATGTTATAGCTGATTCCAATAAAAATAAGCATTTTGTTTAGATGTGCACTTTCCATTTTTAAAATCATTTGCAATTATTATTGGAGCACCTCCTTAAATATATGTGTCTGTCCTTCCTAAAATGATCTTGAAAATGTCGGTGAAGTATAAATATAGAGACAAACAGTATGTGATTTATATAGCTGGCCTCAGCAAGTGGTGATTCAATTTATCAAATACTCCAGAGTCAATAAGTAAAGCATTACATGACAGTTAAACTTTGCTCTTTTCTTTCTTTCATGATAGCTCATGTGCTTCATGAATTAAAGTTTCCAAAGTTCTGTGGGGTTTAACATGCAAGGATAGGATTCCTTCTTTTTGGACCATTCTGATTTTCTCCAGATAAAATTTAGCAATAGCACTAACTCTGGAAGTACAAAAGGGTAAATGAAATATAAACAGAATTTTATGAATAACATAATGATTTTGACTTTGCCTCAATGAAGACGTAAAATAGACATTTAAACATATTGTATTCCCTGTTAGAGTTTGATCTTTCAATTCAACACAGTATTCTCAAATTTACTCCTTTGACAGGGAAGCAAATATATATTTTATATATGTATTTTCCACCATAAAAATGACCTTATCAGATCAATGATAAGTTCTTTAATATAACAGATACTTATATATATATATCCAACGCGGAAAATACCAGCAATGATTTTATATGATCTTATCAATACTTCCTATAGATAACTCCACTTGGGATAATGATAACTGCACAACTCATAAAGACATTTTTAATAATGTGCCTTGAAAATGCCTTTTAATAGTGAAAGCATGCAGTGAATTTCTATTATACAACATTGAGAACATACCGTCTTCTTCAACACTCTTCTTGACTTTAAATAGCCTTTGGACTCTTGAAAAAGTTAAGCCTAAGCCACATTATGATCAGATGATTTAGTTTAAACTCATATGAAAGCCACTTCATCCCCTTCGTCATTCTGGCTGCCCCTTTCTGACCCTTCTCAACTCTATTACATTTGTCTGATGATGTGGTATTATTTCATAGCTTGATTGAGGGGTTTATTGATTTCAGGTACTGCTCTCTACTGTATATAAATAAGTCTAAAACCGAGAAGGTTTAAATTTGGCAATGAAAGAGAAGGCTATTTCATGACACACGCATGATTTCTTTGATGGTTTATCTGATGGTCTGTCAAAAGAGGGCATACCCAGAAAACTCAAAACCTGTGAAAGAAAACGACCCAGCCCGTAAAGTACAGTGCTATAGCTTTAGGAATTTCATGATTTCTGATGGGGAATTGAAAGATTGTTTGTGATGGTATTTTCATTTCTTTTATATAAAAGTAAATATTTGAGAGAGAAAAGGCTTGCAAGAAGTGAATAGTTGAACATGAACATGCTTTACATACACACACACATAAACAGTTATATGTTGCTTAATGACAGGAATGTGTTCTGGGAAATACATAGGTCATTTTGTTATTGTGCAAATATTCTAGCATGCACCTACACAAACCTATATAGCGTAGCCTACTACACACCTAGGTTAGATGGCACAGCCTATTGTTCCTAGGCTACAGACCTATAAAACACGTTACTTACTGAACACTATAGGCAGCTATAACACAATGATTAAGTATCTGTGCTCTAAACATATATAAACATAGAAAATGTTCAGTAAAAATACGTTATAAGCTTATGGGACAATTGTTGTATATATAGTCTGTCACTGACCAAAATGTTGTTATGTGGTTCATGACTATGTTTTCCTTATTCACTGAAAGCAAACTCCAAAACAAAGGGTTTCATATGGATAACGTATTTAAAAAGTGATCCAAGGAGTCATGAGTGACATCCATAAAGAAGTGGAAAGAGAAAGGAGGAAGACGAGACAGGAGGATGTGTGATCCATTTTGCAGGTGCTACATGTGACTGGTGCTTGATGTGACTGGATGGTCTGAGGAGACTTTTGAAATGTATTTCAGAATAGTTGACCTGGGAGGAAAAAGTGAAAAGCATTTAGTTCTTGATTTAAATTCCCCCATTAAATAATGATGGCCTATTGAACTTGATTTTCCTACCTTTTAAGGTGTCTGTAAAAGAGCACTGAGCTAGTTCCCTGGGTGCCCCACATTGCAGGCTCATAAAAGCCTTGGAACAGGAATGAATGTTTGTTCTGAAAAAGTCCAGAGACGACCCTTTGCTAAACTGTTCAAAGCTTCATTGGCACCTCTTTGCTGTAACAGTGGCCTGACAAAGAGTAGGACCAAAAGGCCTTTATAAGCCATCTTGTGTAGCTGATTGATTTTTCTATTGTAAAATTAAATACATACCTTATTGTTGTCATTATCAATATTTGATCTTGTGTATTTGAAGGATCCTCTCATTATACATTATAATCTGTAGGTGACCTGAATTTTTAAAAAATATGTAACATATAGACCCTTAATAAATCACTATATTATAAACTAATATTTAACAGAGCTAACCTAATGATATTTTACATTTAGAAAAGTATTAGTGAGTGAATTTTTTTTTTTTTTTAGTATCTGGGATTACCTAAATGGTAATCTTGGCCTTACTTCCTGTTTCCAAGACATAAATCTTGATGGAATATTTAGAAAATTTTGATAATATAATATATGATCTTCTAGCAATTATTAATAACTGATAAAATATTAACAGTTTTAGATGTGTTTTCTTCTTCTTTTTTTGGAGGGGGATGGAGTTTCACTTTTGTTGCCCAGACTGGAGTGCAGTGATGTGATCTTGTCTCACTGCAACCTCCGCCACAAAGTTCAAGTGATTCTCATGCCTCAGCCTCCTGAGTAGCTAGGACTACAGGCACATGCCACCAGGCCCAGCTGATTTTGTATTATTAGCACAAACAGTGTTTAATAATGTTCTCCAGGCTGGTCTTGAACTCCTGACCTCAAGTGATCCTCCTGCCTCAGCCTCCCAAAGTGATGGGGTTACAAACATGAGCCACCACATCCAGCCTAGTTTTGTCTTCTTTAATCATTGCAAACACATTGACCAATTTTCTTCTTCACCAATAGAGCACTCAGAGAGTCCAATGAAATAATAGATTTTTGGTGGGGAATGGTGGCTCATGCCTATAATCCCAGCACTTTGGGAGGCTGAGGCAGGAGGATCACAAGGTCAGGAGTTGGAGACCAGCCTGGCCAACATGGTGAAACCCTGTCTCTACTAAAAATC
>NW_016107322.1:11988120-12004602 GCF_001604975.1 Cebus imitator
GTTCTAACCTTTAGAAAAGATTATCTCTTATGAATGTAAGAAAGATAATTTATAGCATGAAATGAGATCTAAACATGAGCTGAAAACTAACTGCAGCTAAATTTTGTGCAATGTTCACAATTGCAATGTTGTCTTTATTAAACTTTTTCCACTTTTTCTTTGCTCTTAATAGTTCTGTTTCCTCTTTTTCTCACTCTATTTTCACTTTAGTCATATTGTCTGTTAATTCTTTTGTTGTAATTCTTAATTATTATTTTCATTCTTTATTTGATTTTCTTGTTTCCTTAGTATTTGTTCAGTATGTCTCAGATTCTTGCATTTCTGTCCTTAGATTTCTTTTATATCTTTTAAAATTTTAAATTGTATTTTATTTTTATTTGCTCCTATTTTTATATATTTTTAAAATGTTACGGGCACATAGTAGGTATATAAATTTGTGGGGTACATGAGATGTTTTGATACAGGCATGCAATGTGAAATAAGCATGTCATGGAGAACGTGGTATCCATACACTCCAGCATTTATCCTTACAGTTACAAATAACCCAATTATACTTCATAAGTTATTTTAAAATGTATAATTGTTATTGACTATAATCACCTTATTGTGCTACCTAAGAGTCGGTCTTATTCATCCTTTCTATTTTTTCTGTACCCATTAACCAACCCTACTCCACCCTACAATCCTTCCCGCCCTCTGGTAACCATCCTTGTAGTATCTATGCCCAGGAGTTAAATTGCTTTTGACTTTTAGATCCACAGATAAGTGAGAATATAAGATGTTTGTCTTTCTGTGTCTGGCTTATTGCTTCTTGAATTTCTTAAAATTTTAAAGATTTGATTCAGAAACAAATGGATCTATATATACTACAAACAAAATGTCATTTCTGTCACCAACTAGTGTTAACATTTTGCAGTTAATATGTGTATTTTTATGTGATCACTTGACATCCTACATTCATGGGCTTGCATGCTACTAGAGCAAACCTACTAAGTTTTAATGAATTTTTACAGCAATCATTCACTGTGCACATTGGAAGTACAAATCTAAAATAAGAAGAAAGAGAATGATTTGAATGTAATTATGAAATATTTACTAGATGAAATGTGAAAGATGGAATTCCATATGCACAATTGTGAATTATTAAGAAGGAATAAATAAATATGTTTAAAGACTAAAATATGATAGTCAGTGGCTTACAGAATAAAATACTTAATTATAAGATTTTCAAAGATTACAAGGATAAATGTTGTATTAGATGAAGCCTAATAACAAAGCTTTTTATTGGATTTAGTTGATGTTACTATCAGAATGAATGAACAGTAGCAGGATCATGTAATGACTAGGCAGATTTTGAAAATGGTAGCTCAAGTAAACTCACTTATATAGCTTCCCAACTTTGGAGAGATTATGTTAACCACTCTTTGTACTGGTGTCTTCATCATTAAAGTGAAAAAAAGCATAATAATATTCCAACAAAAATTAAATAAGGCTAGGCGCAGTGGCTCACACCTGTAACCCCAGCACTCTGGGAGGCCAAGGTCGGCAGATCATGAGGTCAAGAGATTAAGACCATCCTGGCCAACATAATGAAACTCCATCACTACTAAAAATACAGAAACCAAAACCAAAACCAAAACCAAAACAAACAAACAAAAACATTAGCCGAGCCTTGTGGCATGTCTGTAGTCCCAGCTACTCAGGAGGCTAAGGCAGGAGAATCTCTTGAACCCAGGAGGCAGAGACTGCAGAGACAGGAGATTGCACCACTGCACTCCAGCCTGGCAACAGAGCAAGACTTCATCTCAAAAAAAAAAAAAATTAATTAATTTATACTTGTTAAAAATGTTAAGAGTTTGGGAGATTAAAGTTATCAATAGAAGTTTGTTGTCATACATACATATGTGTATATATGTGTTTACATATATGTATATATGACAATAAATATATATGGCATATATGCATATTATGTGTGTGCATACATATGTATGACATATATATGACAATAAATATATATGTGCACACACATACGACATGTATATTATAAATTCATGATCTAGAAAGAGTTAGTCGATACCCACTGAATTTTGAATTGGTTGAATGGTTCCGCAACTTGAGAGAGAAAAAGGTAGTCAGGGAGAGACTGGGATTTATTTTACATCAACATATGTTCTAGAATAAGTATCCAAATGATAATGGGACTATAAGTTATATCTTATGAGGAATTGGTAAAGAGACTGGCTATTCTTAACCTTTACCAAGAAGACATAATTGTTTGGAAAAAAGTTTAGAATTGAGATTTATACCTAAGATTAGAGTGGTTGGTGGGATATTTCAGTGATACAATATCCCTCTCAATATTACAAAACTTTTTAAGTTTTATATCTTTAAGTATAGAAATGCTTGCCTTGGGACATAAAGCAGTAAGAACATGCACGGTATTGACGAGAGCTTGACAGCAATGCTGCGCCAAGTGGTAAATGTAGCGTGTAGGTGGTTATGTAGCATATAGCAGGAAACTTTTGAGGTTTTTCTTAATCCTGGGACTCCATGACATATACACTAGCAAAAATAAGATGCCGCGGTAGAAAGACCAATAGTACAAAAACATATAACAAAATGAAGAAGATAAGAAAAAAGTCACAGTTGAAGTCGCACTTTTTGGCATGTTCTAGCTGCATCTTCATATGGTAGAAGGTATAAAGGCTCTCTCTCTGGGCTCTCTTTTATAAGGGCACTACTGCTTTTCATTAGCGATCTGTCTTCATAACCTAATAAACTCCCACAGCCCTATATTCTAGTACCACCAATTTGATGGTGGCACTAGATTAGTTTTCAACATATGCATATTTTGGGGACACTCAAACTTTCAGACTATAGCACCTGTGAATTTGAATCTCACTCTGAATTATACTATTTCTAAAGAAAGGTTTTTTTTAAATATCTATATTCTATTGTTACTTCTCCACAGCTATTTGGTGAGGAATCTGAAAGAACAATAATGAAAAAGGCAGGATTCAAGAGTTCTTTTCTTTCTGGCTCTAATGTATATGTTTTGTTAATAAACATTACTAATTTCTAACTATTTTTTCAAATGCATTTTAAATACTGTGAAAGTCTTTGTGCAATCTCTTTAATTTTTGATATAGCCACCCAACAGCATAGAATTGAAAATTTTCATTATAATCCTGATTTAATATCTGAAAACAAAATCAAAGTATACTATGTATATAGAGCAAAAATCATTCTAATAACTCAGTTTAATGTGGAGAATCCATATAAATTACACACCTATATAACCTGTCTTAATAAAAATAAATAACAATGGCAATTAGAAAAAGAATGTTCAGTGTATTCATTATTGTTACACACACTCCCATATCCTTTTTTTTCTCTCAAACTTGTGCCCCGAATCCTCATGAAACACCTACTAGACATAATACTATTTTCAGGTGATTTGTGGAGATAATCAATTAATTAAATACAGCTATGAAAGTAACTACGCTGGGTGTGCTATGTAGATGGACTTCACAGTCTGCTAAATCAACAGAAGCATTACCTGATCCTCTGCTTTTCCAAGTTTAACTTTAATGTTAATTACCTATCGACCTTGCTAAAATGCACCTCACGTTAAGAATTTTTAAGACTGTTCCATGCTTTCTGGTCTTGTCTTCGAAATTGATACCTGACAGTCTCAGCCTGATCTCCTGTTGGTTACTCATTAGAGTGTCATATTAAGTTGTTCACTTTTTTCTTAGAGTTGTTATTACATGGCAGCATCAAAAGCTTTTCTCTATTCCCTTGAATCTCAGGGTTTCAATGAGAGCCAGCCCTCAGTGGAAAGCTTTAGTCTTTTGCCCTGACGCTTAAAGTCCTCCATGCATTTCACATATTCTTCCATGACGACTTTTTTCAGACTGTGTGGTCCCTCTTGATTCCACCTGAAACCCTGAATTCTTTTGTATGTTTCTAAAGCCAAAATAATACATTATGCCACATTTTTCTGCAATCATTATTCATTTTCTTTTATTGATATATTTGCAGTTTAATATTCTCACTCAGCTTCTTAACCAAATAATTCTGCACGCTACCTTTTGTTTACTTTCATTTATAAACTGTAGCAGTTTGATGCAGAACTGTCTGACTGAAATGAATAAACATGATGATATACTTTTTATTGCAAAATTATTCTCTAAAAAATCTTAAATTATGAATCAAATCAATAGTCAGATAATACCTAGGTATGGCCTTGTATGAGTTTCAATAACTAAAACTGTATAAATACAGTTTTAGTTATTGAAACTGAAAAAAAAATTGGTGCTCTAAAATCATAAAAATATGTTACTTTGGATTTTAAAATGGCACCAACAAATATAGTAATTAATTCACTTTTTTAATTAGAAATGTTCACAGTAGCAAGCTTTACTTTGAATTTAATTACTTAAACTATCACAACAAACATACTAGCAAGCCAAAAGTAAGTGAAAGAAAGCAAATCCACAAAGAAGAAAGTACTAAATCTTCCTTATACTACGAGAACTGTCAGTATTAGAAAATACTGTTTCCAAAAAAAATTTGCCATTTTCAGTGCAGATGCTTTTAGAAGAAAATTAGCTGGCATATTAAAATAGTGATGAGCTCACAGTCTTTTTAAAAATTAAATGTCAATTTAGTAATAAGTGGGATTTCCAAAAATATTCTAGATATATGAGAGGGGTAAAATATAAATATACATGTTAGGATGGCTGCACCATTAAGAGGAAAATTGCTCCTTTCTTGTCTTTTAGTTACTTAAGATTAAATTGTTGGCTCAGTATCTATGATCATCCCAGTGGCTGCATGCCAGATTAGCAATATTGCAAACCTGAGTCTATCAGCTCGAGGTAGTGTTGCTGGCGTGAGCGTTTACAGCACTTAATTTAATTAGATGAGGCTTCCATTGTTGAAACTGCTGAACACAGTATTTTTGACTGAGCCAAGGAAGAATCTAATTTATTAGACCTTTGAAACTGTGCTGTAGAATTGTCATTCTGGTGTCTCACAGCAACTGCAGTGTTTTGTGTATAAATTCTGAATCCTAAGGAAAGCAGTATTTCAGGGACCTACCCTATGTTTATTGCTGCACTAGGTATTTTTCTTTGGATCTATATCCTATTATGATCTTGGTTATTGCTGGCCTGCAAGTTCAAATATAGTTTTCCATTATTATTCCATGAAGAAATTTGGTACTGTGATGCGAGTAGTGAGCTGGGATAAAGGAGAGCTACATTTTGTCTCACCTTTGTTTTATTGTGTGATATTGAACTTTCCATTTTATTCCAGCACTTTTATATACAAGAAAAAAAGAACATTTCTCTAGAAGCAGGAGATGTTATAAAGCTTATCAAATAAATTCTAAAAGGAGTTTTGAAATATTTAGGAGAAAGGAAATTAATTTTTATTGAGCAACTTCTCCATGCTTGGTAAAAAATGGCAAACATAAAAACAAAATAAGCAACAGAATTTCTTGGTTTTTGTCTCAAAAGAGATTGTGTCTTAAGGGACGAACTAAACATGATCACTATATTTTCTAAGAACATGTCTGATTTGTAAATTCAACTAAAAATAATTTGTAGACTATATTCAACTTGAGTAAATGAAAGGATATTTAGATTTTACGCTATGTGCAAAAGAGGTATTAAATTACAGAATCCTTTAAGGAAGACATTTGTAGTTTTGGCTCTTTCTTTAGAAGCAATTGACGGTATTTGTTTTGAACATCAATTATCACTGTATAAGGCAGTGGACATAAATGTTAAAGGTTTAAGATTTAGGTATGAATTTTTATTACATCACTCAGCAGTCATATTTTCATTTACTGAGAAAATGTTAATCAACTGTATCATTTAAGCAGTGTCCTAGTTCTTAAGCATACTGCAAAATAAGTTAGATAGCTATGGTCTCTGTTCTAAGTTCTTAATAGAATTACAATGTACCAGGACATTGCTATATACACAAAAACGTATCCAGTGTTACATTATAAAGGATATTACGGTTCGGGGCAGGAGACAATAGAAGGATCTAACCTTGGCCAATCATCCAAAGTAGATTTCCCCAAGGAAATTATACTCAAGCCTTTAGCTGATAGGTGGACAGAAGTTAGCTAGGGGAGGTTTGATGACACTGCATTATTATTCCTTATAGTCTTATTGACACACATATAGCTTTCTGTTTTACTATCTTAAACAGATTTGTTCTTCAACAGGGAAATACAAAGTATGTATAAAGAAAAATAAATGTGTTTCTTTATAGTCTATTTCAGTCTATTCTTTATAGTTTAAGAATAGACTAAGAATGAATGTCTGTACAGATTCAAATAATTTAGTTATTTTTAGAAGAAAAACAGAAAGGAAAGTGAAATTTTTCATTAGAAACATATATTTGCATAGATTTTTATTATGGAAAAATAGGTGAAAATATTTAGGTACCTTAAAAGATAAGATTCAAAGTAAGCTTTCACTGAGAAAATACGTACTACCCTAAAAATAGAAGTTATTCTTATTATTACTAATGTTATTATTTTCGTAATTATTATTTAAATAAGTGATTTTTTGTAATTTTTATTCATCTAAATATAATAAAGACCTTTTTTTTTAGTACAATGGTATTCTTTGTTATGAAGTGGCTACTGGATGGGAAGGTGGTCCACAGTATGGGTAGGGGAAGGATATGGAGCAAAGATCATGGAAGAACTTCAAACCAATGTGTTTGAACTTCTGTGTGCATCCAAGCCATCTTGGGATCTTGATAGTATGTCAGTGATGACCCAATTTTACTACGGTCATCAAGGTGATGCCTGAGAATCTTTAGCTTTTAGGGGATTGTATTTTCTTATCTATACACCATACTTTGAGTAGCAAAGTTTTAGTCTTTACTGAGAATTTTAAACTCTAGTAGTATAACAATGGGAAGGTATAAAGGAATTCTAAGCAGAATAGTGACAGATGTGATTTTTACTTTTAAAGATTGCTCTGTGAAAACAATGCAAGAGTAACCTTACATTCATATTGCTGAGTCAAAGGAGATGATATGAAAACACTACATAATATCTGTCTGTAACTACATGACATTTAAGTAAGGATAAAATTGGGAGGAGACTAAAAAAGACCATGATTTCCAAGGATTAGGGGAAAGGAATAGAAGGAGAAAGACATGGAAGGGAGGATTTTTAAGTAATTGAAACTATTTTGTATGATATTGTAATGGTGGAATTATGTTGTTATACTTTTTCAAAACCAAACAGATATATAGCACAGAGTAAACTCCAATGGTAAACTATAAGTTTTAATTAATAATAATGTGTCAATATTGGCTCATCAATTGCAACAAATGTATCACACTAATGCAAGGTATTAATAATATACAAAACTGTAGTGACTGAGAGAAGGTTATGTAGGGAATCTACTTTCCATTCAATTATTTTGTAAACCTAAATCTACTCCAGGAAAGAAAGTCCAATATTTAGAAAGAAAAAGATCACTCTTATAGCAGTGTAAAAAAAAAAAAAAAGTAGAATAAAAAAAGATGTGATGAAGAAACTAATTTCACCTTGCAATTATTTTCAACATCAAATCAGTACTGCATAATCATGAGTCCATTATCATGAATCTATGGTTCATGACACAAAAGTTGTGTTCCCTTGATTGCTACATTCGTAAAAATAAAAAAGAGACAAATACAAAATAAGCATGTGAATCAAATGGTACAATTAAAGCAACAACAGACTTTTAAAAGACCCATGAATATAGAACTATGTTTTATTTATTTCATATATTATGCCTTAGTTTGTGGTTCATGCTACTTAGGTGGAAGGTAGCAAATGTATAAAGCACTCTGATGAGACTAATAAGGGAGAAAAATATATGAAATCACAGAACCTTTACAAAATAGAATATTTAGGACTTGATGATTCACAGTATATGAGGAACAAAGAGAATGGAGCATCTAGAATTACTCGCAAGCACCTGGCCTAAAGAACTGAGTAGATGGTGGTGCTTTTTACTGGTACAGAGCTTACAAGGTAATTGTTTATTAGGAGGATAATAAAGTAAACAGCAGAATGTGGAATATGTGTTGACTTAAAAGAGAAACAAAAGATAGTAATTGGTGGGTAAATACATACAAATAATAAATAAGAAAATAAATCATGATATAATTTCTGATAAAGTAAAAATAAATTGTTTTGGGGTAGCTGAGAAAAGAGGATTACCTTGTTCTAGTGAATATTGTTTAAAATATTAATTTCAGAAATGATTACATCTTGACTTCTGTAAGTTCAAATTTATAAACATGGATCTTTTTACTTGCAAATGGCAGAAAAAGTAGTCAAAGGAAGAGGTTAAAGAGAAATGAAAGATCCACATTTTGGATGAGTAATCTGTGAAGATAACAGAATCATATTGAGAGACAAAAAGAACAATCAGGAAAATTAAGAACATGTGATAGGCACTAATATCTTAAATAAATGAAGAGATGTACTTAGGAGCTCAGAATTTGACTGAAATAAAAGGAAACAGTCATGTAGTTGAGTTTTTTGAATCTTGAAAAAGTAGTATTTAAAGGAAAACATTACTTTTTTCTTTATTCAAAAACTGGCCTCCAAGAACAATGAGGGTAATAATCACATTTCTAACCCTGGGGGTCATGGGGTGAGAGAATAAGGAAAATCACCACTAAAGAAGACTTCATGTATATATGGGAGGTTATTGCCTGTGACTAATAGTTCCAGAGTGCTCAGTCTAAGGAGTTGGGATACAAGGAGAGAAAGTGGTTTTAAAAGAACAAAGGGGTTAACTGTACGATGGTAAGTAAAAGATCCTTCCACTTTGAACAGATGCAGAAAGAGGATTCTACTCTTCTCAGGAAGGTACAGGAAAAAAACAGATTGAGACACAGGAAATTTTACATCCACAAATTCCAAGAAGATACAGATTATTTTGCTGCCTTGTAAAGGATTCTCTATAGCTGTATTTATGAGTTTGAATGTTTCTCTCAGTTCTTACGGTGTTAAAGCTTTAAGTAATACATGAATGACTCATAAGAAGCAAGCAGGTATCCATCTCACAGTGTTAAACCTTTAAGTAATGCATGAATTACTCATAAGAAGCAAGCAAGTATCCATCTCATGAAGTAAATAAGTGGAGCTGGAGGAAGACCCAGAAAGTTAGATTCCCAATAGCATGGTGCCAATGATTTTAATGGGACAGCTCAGTTGAATGTTGTGCGTACCAGTTCTGAACTCCAAATAGTCTTGAATGGATGAAATGAAACCAGTCAGCCTATTTTTATGACTTTATATTTTATGAATGAACTTTAACTTCCAAATGAACAACAAATAAAAATATAATTTGGGATAATTGGAATTTTCAATTATAATCCTTTTAATTTAATCAGCATTTAATAGTTTCGAACTGCAGAGTTAATCAACAAGGAAAAAATATTTCCATTTACCTATATTATCAGAACTATTATTTTAGAATTAATATTTAGGAAATTCAACCATAGAGAAACATATTTCTATTTATTTAAGATGACTCTTGAGAATTGCAGTAAAAGTTGTTTTTCTTTATGTGAACTAGTGATTCAGAATATTTTTAGAGCATTGAGAGTGCTTTTTAGCAATTCTCCTCATGGTGAGCTCCAGGTCATTTAAAATTTATGCAACTCACTCAAGAGGAAAGTTATCAGGATCCTGGGCTGTGTGAAAATTGATAACATTCATTGATCAATGATGTATGAACTGAATCTACAACTTGTTTATTTGGCTTCACCTGCACTTCCTTGACATTTTGATTCATATTCTTGGCAATATTTGTATGAAGTCACATGCATGCTAGAAAATAATGAAACCATTTTGATACTCTAATGACATACAATTTGTGCAGTAGCCTCTGACTCAATCTTATCCAGGGATCCACATCTGGATGATTTCACAGGGAATACATATGTTAAAATCCCATGAGAATTTTCTTGGGATTTGCTCCTTTTGTAATATAGCTATCACAAACTCCACACACATTCAAATGAAGGATATATCTATTTTCCATGTCTAGTGAATTTGGCCATAAATATAAATTTGTATGATATTCAATGGATTTTTCTAAAGAAAGGTCAAATATGTAAGAAGTTGTTAAGATTAGTGTATTAGAAAAAACTGGAAAATCACTGGGCTCAATTTACTATGGTCTGTTAGGTGGTCGTCCTTTGTCATGGTCTGCTGGCAAAGACTTCACTGATTCCTGGACAATTTTTTCTTTTATTGCATGTCCTTTAAAGTAGACTCCTAAGTTCATTTCTGAGCCAGAATTACTACTGACTCTTCTCTTCCCTTGGTGTATGAGGATTTCATTCTGAGGTTCATGATGTTTTGCCATGTTTCTTTAGGGAGAAGTACCTAATGTAGATTATGGGGCAATGGTTGCAGCAAACCACGACTATGGCACGTGTATACCTATGTAACAAACCTGCAGTATCTGTACATGTACCCTAGAACTTAAAGTATAATAAATAATTTTTTTAAAAAAAGGAAGTCGAGCCCTTGCGTTTTTGTACTAGCTCACCCTATTGCCGAAATCTTCTTTTGCTACCTAATTCTCCCATAGAATGATTATCCTACCCCTAAATCTCAATTGGTTTGAACACTGGAATGTAAATATGCTTTCTCTATTCTACATTGTGTCCTGTAATCTCCAGTTGAATTCAACATAAAATTCTGCTGCTTATACTCTGCTGCTTGAAAGTGTGGATCCTAGAACCAAACAGAATGTGAACCACTGACTACCTATGTGAGCTTGGACTAGGTACTTAATCATCCCATGTGTGTCTACGGTTTCTTTTTATTTTTTTTATTTTTTCTATAACATGGACAATGATTACAAAAGTGCCGACTGTATAGGGTTGTTCTGAAGATGAGAGCAGTTAATAACCATTAGTGCTCAAACAGTTGCTAGCACTCCACAAGTATTTACAAAATGAAATGCCTATGTAAATACATACTTATGTTTATTCATTTATTTTAGTTTATATCTTTTGCTAATGATATTTACAGTCACCCCAACACTTTTATCTACTAAAACCCCTCCATAAATTATTTCCTTATCTAGAATTACCTTAGGTTTCATAATTACACATTCTTTTTACATTTTTTTCTTGCAATAACTTACTATTGGCTTTGCCTGTGTCTCTTTTCAAATTGCTAGTGGCTTGCATGAATTACTCGCTAAAGATTTTTCATGCATAAAATATCTCTCTTATGTAGTTGTTTCAAGGACAAAATAGATAATATATGGTAAACACATGCCAGAGTGCTGAGCACTCAGTAATGCTCAATAATTCTTAGCTCGCCACCCAACTGCTATTCCTATTTTGAATGAAAAGTCTCAACTCGTCCTATTGCAGACAAAGGCTTGTTTATGACATGTAGGTAATGGTGATTTAGAGCCAATAAACTTTGGGGCAATAGCTTGAAAGGCAATCTCTTCCCTTACAAGTGATAAACATATTTAATTTTAGCTTTTCACTATCTTACGGGTTAAACACCAGGCAACACTCATTAAATATGACCATTAACCACACTTGCTGTAAAAATAGAATAATTGAGACTGGGGAGCACAAAACAACAGAACAAATTGCATAATTAAAAACATAAACGGGTCCAATTCATAAAATAATTGCAGCGATATTAGGTAACAGCTATTATACTTAACCAAAATCAAGGGTAGGGTTGTTTTCCTATAGAAAACGAAAAACAAATAAACAAAGAAATAAATCTTTACAAGTTTGTCAGAAAAAAAAAATTCATTTAAAGGAGACTGTATTGATCTAACCAGAAACCTCTGTGGACAAAACACTCAATAAAGTGTATTCTTCATTTCCCACTAGAATATGTTTTTTCCTTTAAAGCTCTTTGACGAGTAAATTAAATTTTTCGTGACCTAGGTATGCACAATATATGTACAAGAAAATATATAGGTATAACAAAATACAAATTTTTAATGCCTGATTCAAATCCATCAGCCATAATTTCTTGATTGTAGGGTATTTTAGATGATGCCTTTTTTTTTGAGAATAATTTACTGTCATTTTTTTCAGATTCTGATCGTGGATTATGCATTACCTGCCACATATTCAGAATAAAGTCTGAGAGAGACTTCACTGATACCTTGCTTATTTAATGACTATAAATCATAAAATTATCCTAGAGATAGTTTGGAAAATTGCAACATAAAAGGAGGAACAAAATTTCAGTGAAAAAATGCCTCAGGCTGATAAATTATTAAAAATATAGTATCAAATTCTTATGTTAGCTATGTAACTTAATAGATGTAATACATTTTGTGATCAGATCTGAAACACTCTTTGACATCTTTATAGCAAATGAATAACAGTTAGAAAACCATTATGACACGTATCATTACCTAAAATTATTAATATAAAATCATAGCATCCATAAGCAGAACTCAGTTACTCTTATTTTTTCCCCTAATGTGGTAATTGATCTTCATGGGTTACACATTTACTAACATATATTGAATGTATTTATTTACTCATTTAATAAACACTTGTTGAACAACTTACTATGTGCCTTTAATTGTCTGTTTACATATTATATGCTATTTGCCTTCCAAAAATTAAATAATGTTGTTTTATATGAATAAATAGATATTTTACTTGCAAAATGGCTAAAATGAGATACAGAATTACAGGATGATATTTTTGGTGTGTATAGTCTCACACAAACTAATCCTTAAGAAAATTATATATATATATATATATATATATATATATATTTAAATAAGATATGTATTTAAATAAGATTATGTATATTTTTGTAAAATATATATATTTGAGATTCTATTAATTATAAAGAGAGAGGCTTAAAATAGTATTGGGCTATGGAGTAAGTATTAATTAGAAACAGAGTATTTTTGAAAATGTAAAACAGAAATTTATTCTCACAGCTGTAGAGGCTGGCAAGTCCAAAATCTAAGTACCAGCACCTGGTGGGGGCTTTACTACTGTGTGCTCAATTGACTAAATGGAAAAGAGCAAGAGAGAAACTCTGTGTCATCACATGATAGTAGAGCTGACGGGGGTGAACTCACACCTCAAAGCCCTTTTTATACTGCCTTCAATCTATTCATGAGATTTTTGCACTCATGATTGAAACATCTCCCATTAGGCCACACCTCTCAACACTGTTTTGTTTGGGATTAAGTTTTCAACACATGATTTGGGGAGATACATTCAGACTATAGTAGTTGATATCTTAGAGTTGCTTTATGTGTTGCAGCAGTGTCCTGTACCCAATGTCTGTGCCCTCGTTGTATCTCAGAGGAAATTAACCTTCTTTTGATTTTTCAGGCTCATAGTTGGAAAAGACGTACCTTGTCTTATATGATACTTTGGACTTGGACTTTGGATTAATGTTGGAATGAGTTAAGACTTTGGGGGACTGTAAGACAGGCAAGATTGATTTTGAAATGTGAGGATGTGAGATTTGGAAAGGGCCAGGAGTGGAATGACATGGTTTGGCTGTGTCTCCACCAAAATCCATCTTATATACCACTCGTTGATTGATGGACATTTTGGCTGCTTCCATATTTTTGCAATTGCGAATGGTGTTGTTATAAACATGTATGTAAGTATCTTTTTCATATGACTACTTTTCCTCTGGGTAGATACCCAGTAGTGGGATTGCTGGATCAAATGGTAGTTCTACTTTTAGTTGTTTAAAAAATTTTGCTATCTAAAACAAGTATAAATTGGAACTAAATATAATATATGTGTCTTATATATTATATTTAGATCATACATGTGTTTAGGATATATATATTTATTTATATGCTTTTTAAAAATAAATACTTTGCATATTTTAATATGCTTTTGCTTGCATGTACTTTAATATTTCTATGCCTACATATTTTACTATACTTTTTAACTAAAGAAAATCATTAGTATTTACTAGTGTTTGTAACAAATATACAGAGGTAAAATTTTCAAGTTAATATATTTGTTTATACTATCATAAGTTCTAACACAACAATAACAAAATAAAGCTGGGTAAATTAGCATTGTTTCAGGAGTTTATTCATAATTAAATATTGTGGCAATACAGAATTATTAGGCAACTGGCAACAAAAGATTATTTTTAGAAATGTTTACATCCTTTGCCACTTTAAAATGGGGTTGTTTGTTTAGCAGGGGATTTTGTTTGATTCCATGTGTATTTTTAGAACTGTTTTTTCTAATTCTGTGAAAAATTACATTGGTATTTAGATAGGGATTTCATTGAATCTGTAGATTGTTTTAGATAGCATCAAATAATCTTCAAACAGAGACATAGTATGCATATTAAATTCCATAGTTTGATAATTATTCCATTTTAAAATTATATTTAATGAGATAGGAAAAAAGTCAACTAACACCTTAACATCGGCAGAATCCAGGCAATTCTACAAAACAAGTATTTTTGTTTGTTTACCAACTGAATTTATGGTACTATCACCACCTAAAATCCATTCTTTGTGCTTTTTTATTATATCTTGCAATTATGTCAGGACATTCTGTACCAGTATGCACTCATCATTGGTTAAACTTGTTATAGGTAATCAGATTTACTTCACTTTATCTTTGCAAAATAAGCACGTTATCTTCCTTTCAAGGGCTTGTCACCTTGAGTCCATTCAAGAACCATGTTTTTGATATTCATCAGAAAGTTGAATAGCAAAATTTTTCTCCAAAATTAAAGATGGGTCAATAATATTTTTAAAAAGCCACAAAATCATATGTGTTGTACCAGAAATGTAGCATCCTTTCATGTTTATTATAAATTCATACTTTTAATTTCAAGAGTACAATAGATGAGTAAATCTTATTTCTCTTTTAAAAATAAACATGACAAAATTTCATAAATATGTTTGATTTTTAAAAATATGTGGTTTAAAATTTATATCTGAGTCAAAGCTACCTTACTTGAGCTTATAACTTCTTTGTGAAATGCCTATCTCTCAGGAATGCTTTGTAAATTAGTGAATTCAATGTGAGCAAAGCCTAGGATATTTCAAATACTGCATGCGTGATTGTTTTCTTCTTTCTTCTTCTTATATATTGATCAGGCTCCAGATAATGAAGAAGGGAAAAATACAGCACTCATGAGCGCTTAATTGAAAAATTTCGCAGGAAGAATCCTCTCTCTATATATGTTTAGACCAACATTTTGAATATTATTTCTAAATTACTGTTATTCTGCCTTCCTTAAATATTACAGTGCATAATGTTAGTTAATCCGTCAAACTGATTCACGTCAAAATGGCATAGCCACTACTTGTCTCAGGCAGCATATTTGCATTTTAACTAGAACCTTCATAATATGCAGTCAAGAGTATTACAGAAAAACCTGCTGGTGTGTTGACTCACACCTGTAATCCCAGCACTTTGGGAAGCTGAGATGGGGTGGATCATATGAGGTCAGGAGTTTGAGACCAGCCTGGCCCAAATGGTGAAACCCCATCTCTACTAAAGTTACAAAAAGTAGTCAGGCATGGTGGTGCAGGCCTGTATTTCCAGCTACATGGGAAGCTGAGACAGGAGAATTGTTTGAACCTTGGAGGCAGCGTTGCAGTGAGCAGAGATTGCACCTCTGCACTCCAGCCTGGGCGACAGAGGGAGATTTCATCTCAAAATGAACAAACAAACACGCAAACGATCAGAAAAATAACACCTGTGACAGGTTTTTATTACTATCACAGTTGTGATAGTAATCTTAGAAAATATCTCCTTCACAGCTGCCTGTATATCTTAAAGTATTACTGTATATTACCTTTATTTTAATTTAGAGAACATCATCCCACGAGATAAATTTAAATTTTTCTCCCACCCATAAGTGCATTAGAAAACTTCAATATCAACACAAAATACAAAGAAAAATGGAAAACAAGATATAATCTTCTTAGGGGAACAGTGTGGTATAAGTATCTATCTCTTCAGCTGTTGAAGAGTAATAGCCAATATGATGATAATTGAAGGTAGGACATTTGGGAGATAATTAAACCATGAGACTGAAACCCTCATAAATAGGATTAGTGCCCTTATAAGAAGAGGCAGTAGAGGAATTATATCTCTTTCCATGATGTAAGGATACAGCAAGAACACAGCCACCTGCCAACCGGAAATGTGTCCTCCCTAGACACTGGATCTACTGGGTTTGCTGGAACTTTATTTTGGACTTCCTAGCCTCTGAAACAATGAAAAATACATTTCTGTTGTCTATGCTACTCAGTATATACTTTGTTATAACTGCCCAAAATATCTCAGACAATTATCAACACTATTCAACCTCCACTATTATAAGAAGCACAGGTCGGGTGCGGTGGCTCACGCCTGTAATCCCAGCACTTTGGGAGGCCGAGGCGGGTGGATCACGAGGTCAAGACATGGAGACCA
>NW_016107322.1:12004787-12018809 GCF_001604975.1 Cebus imitator
AAAAAAAAAGAATCACAAACCAACAATAGAAGGAGAGCACTTGTGAGGCAGAGTCCTATTAAAGTCCTCATTTAAAGGCAGCATATCAATGATATAGATTCAGTTATTTACATTAATATGAAGGCAAAAATACTAACTTAAGAGCTTTGTTTTGGTCTGGGCACAAGAGAAATCTATCTATTCACATTTTCTCCCTGATGTTAGCTCCACGGGAGAACTATATGAAGACTGTAAAGACTTCCTTCTTTTTCTCCCATACCACTGGCAGAAGTGTTTAGAACTCTGTCTATTCTCGACTTACTTGACCATGAATCAGCATTTAACACCTTGGCCCTCATATGTATGCAAGAAACCTAAAGAATCCAAAATATACTGTCTTCAAGCTGGATCTTCACACTCCAAATAGTAGTCAGAAAATTGCTTGCTTTGTAAACTATCCACAGACAAATATAAGCAATGCTCACAGATCCTAAATTCTTCTTCTAGCCAATCATCCTTCCCCAAGTTACAACTGGTCCTACTTTACAAGTTTTAAGAAATGGATTCAAAGGAAGAGGACTGCTTCCCTTAGGAAATCATAAGAAATAATTTCTTCATTTTTTCCTTACTTCTAAACTGAACATCTAAAATCTAAACACCTTCGATAATCCATCATCACCTAGATTTTTATCTTTCTTGTTTCTAATATACTTCCTATTTTATTCAATATTATTGCCCTCCTTGACTCTCATATTTTCTACTGTGTCTTCTGAAATTCATGGTGTGTCCTCAGGCAAAACTGTGCTCTAATCCAATTCTAGCCTGTGAGGACATTGTTTTCCCTAAAGTCCTTTAAAATCTAGACGGATATTCTCCCGTGATAGATTACAAAATATTCTGATCACCATTTCGGAACTATTGTCCCTTTCATTATGTAAAGGAACTCATCTTTTTTAATATTTTTCCATCAACCCATGCTATTCTCTACCCTTCTATGTTGAAGAAAATTTCCAAATCCTCTACTGCTTTGCTAAAAAAAATGTAATATGGTTCTTCTATGCCACTATCTTTATTATTTACAGAATTATCTAATTTAAACAATAAAATATTTAAAATCCATGTTATATTTTGTGCTAGTTTAGCAAAATAACAAACAGATGTTTATGTATATTTATAAGAGTAGAAATACAGGAACATCACAGTGTTTGTATACATATATTATACACACACACACACATTATATATAAAACATAAGCAATATATAAAAAACATATTTCTACTCTGATATATATATATAAACAGAGTATATAAGAAATAATATGTGTAGTATGATACGTATATATATATATATATCAGAGTAGATAGATAGACAGAATGTAGGTACATAGATACTATATTTTATCTATTCTCAATCAGCAGATAAAACACAAAGTAACAGCTGATATATATATATCTAGAAAAGGGTATTACAAATGAGGATAATTTAATGGCAAATAAATTGAGGTAAAAAATTCTAAATTGTGTTTAATAGAATTTTTCTTGAAGAATACTTTATAATATAAAAATGGAAATATGAACAAATTGATAGAAAATAAAGTAAGAATCATTATAAATTTATCTTTTTAATAATGCATAAAAGTCCTTCTAAATTTCATGGTAAAATTTTCAGTGAAAAAATCATTTTCTGGTACTTTTGAAAGAAACATGATATGAAATAAGGACAGTAGCGTTCAGTCTTCAAGTGTAGAATTTACTTAATTCCTAAATGTTATATTCCAAAGGACATTAGAAAAGGTCTTGTAATGTTTTAAACAACCATGTCTTCATTTATAAATATTTAATTTCTATTTGATTTCTGCTGCTGGAACTTCATCTCTTTTATTTTCAGTAATGGTTCTTGAAGAGATATTATAATAGTTTTTAAAGTTTTAGAATGTTGCAGGGAAGATGGGGTGGCGGTTGTGCCATACACTAAAACTTCATTATAACTTTATTTTTCATACCCAAACTAGGCATTCTGTTTTTTCAATAATAACAGTATAATAGCAATTGATATTTACTGTTTATTTTCCCAACTAGATAGCTGGGATAGTTAGATAGAATGGATAGTTATTACTATTCATTGTAATTACTATTATTATTTAAACTAAACACAAAACAATTTACAAAATATGACTAAGGTCAGATTTGGAAACATCCGTAATGATTTAGAATGAAGATTTCACATGCCCAAATGAGTAATAACAAAAATTAAAATATGTAAAATATACAGAAAATAAGAAAGGAAAAGAGTTTGGAGAGTATTTTGTTGACAAATGAGGCACCACGGATGAAAGTGCTAAGGGGAAGCAAGAGACATTGGAGAAAAACCTATTTGTAATTAGACATAGAAAGCAATATCAAAAGAGAAATACAGTTTGATTAAACTGTTCGGACATGGTTACAGAGAAAGTATCAATTCCCCAAACATAAATACAGCTGGAGATAACTTTAAAATTTTGAAATATGTATTTTTCTATGAAAAAGTAAATTGCATTTATTCATACAATAAAACGGTCTGTTTTCTTCCAATTTAGTCAAACAAACAAGAAAATCAGGTGTTGAGTTACTTGGAACATTGTAAAATAAATTAAGAATGGGCTGAAGGATCCAGACTTGTTTTTTCCTTAAATACTGTTATTTTGTGCATCTCTGCTCTTATGAGAAATCTGTAAGAAGGATGGGCAATAAACCTCCTTTATTATTCTTTGATTAAACTTTACTTGAATAGCAGCAGAATCAATAAAACTGAAATGGGTGAAGGAACAGCATAGCTATTTTACATTCTCTGAATTTTTCATATGTGTTAAATTATTTAGTCTTTAACAAAATGTGCATGTTAACATGATGAGTTTATATGGCTTTTTATTGAACTTGATGCACCTAGTGTGTTATTTTTACAGGGTAAATATTTTATCATTTTGCTGTAATCTATTTTTCCACAAGGGCGTTGATTCATACTATCAAGATCCAATAAGTTCAGGTTTGTCAAAATTTTCTCTTGTTAAAGGTAAATGTCAGAAGCGTTGCTTTTACAGAGATACATGTACTTTATGTATCCATTAAATATTAAAAATTACATTTTGAAAATACTTCTTTTAAATCAAAAGTAACAAGCTCAGACATTGAAAAGCGTTTACGATACAGATAGAGACTTTATATTGGCCTAGGTAAATACCCAAAAATTATACTCAAAGTAAATCCTATAAAATTAGCATTTTTGAAAAACAGCAGAAAATAACAGTTCATGTGATAATAAATAGATTTCTGAGAGCCCATTATGTGATAATCTAGATATGTTTTAGTGAAGTTGCTTTCAAGCACATTTTTGTATAAGGATTTTTTCAGTTTATTGCCTTCATTTAATGTGAAATCAAAATTGTGATCATAAAACCGTAATTTTCCTTTGTTTGAGTAATTAAGTTAATTTAAACATCAATCAGAAGAGAAAGCCATCAAAAGCTATTTCTACTAGATACGGCAATTATAGAATATTAAAGGCACATCTGTAAATATTATCTAGTTTAACTCCCTCACTGCAGAGAGAGGAACAGGGAAAGGGTCCCCATTAATGTTAAAAACTAAAATATACTATTTCTAAGAAGTAATTTAATTTCATTCATCATTTTTAAATATCTTATTTATCTGGAGGTAATTAGAAGATTAGTGAGTTTACCAGGTACCACTCTAGTCTGTGGTTTTATAGCAGTTAACAAAGGAAAAAACATTAATAATTGATCTGGTTTGGCTCCGTCCCCACCAACATCTCATCTTGAATTGTAATTCCCATAATCCTTAAGTATTGTGGGATGGACCATGTGTAGATAATGGAATCAGGGCGCAGTGTCCCCTATGCAGTTCTTGTGACAGTGAGTTAGTCCTTACAAGACTTGATGGTTTTTACACGCACAAAACCACACATGAACAATATAAAATCCAGCTAGTTTGCTAGTTGCATTCATAAAGCTAATGTTTTAATTTCTACCATGTTTAGCTTTCTAATACTTTAACTATTTTATGCATTACTTAGGATGAAAATTATATGCTTTAGTATACAACTTTCTTGACAACATTTAACTTAAATGATTATAAATTATTCAATTGTACTATGACCAGTAGATTTTAAAATTTATTCACAATACGATAGTATTTTATGTTCATTGTAACAAGGTCAATACAATTCTGAGTAGGTTAAATACCATGATGTATTATCAAAAAAAGTAAAGTTTTATTATAAAAGACATATTTTATTCTTTTACTCCAAATTGTATTTCTATTTAATTTTGTTTTACTTCTTTCTATTTTTCCCATTTTAATATATTTTTTATGAAAATTGAAGTAGTAAGTCTATCATTTCTCAATGCTTCTGAGTCATTGGTTAACTAATGTGTATATTGCTTTGACTAAATAATCTTTCCATTAATAATGTAGTTATTTGACTCAGTATCCAAATAGCTGAGCAATAACTCACTTCATTAATTTTGGTTATGAAAACAAAATCAGAATTACTTTCTTATTTTCTTTTTCTCAATTATGTGCATCACTGATCCCTTTCTGTTAACAATATGTCCTAGTATATTGCACTATTTATTTTTCAGGAGAGTCAAACTAGCATATGCAAAATTCTTAGACTCTGACACAAACTAGACTATGTCAAGACTTTCAACCAATAAATGACATTTTATCATGGCTGAGGAATTATAAACAGGTGAGACTAATCTTTAAGAATAAGAAAAGCTAGCAACAGAGTGAGACCCCATCTAAAAATAAATAAATAAATAAATAAATAAATAAATAAATAAAAAGAAAGGCCAGGGGAAGATTTTCTTATTGTTAAAGGAAGAGCTACATAAATTTGCTTGAATGCATTCCTTCTAATTGTCAGCTACTCTACATCCAATATAAGTTATGCTGTCCCTTAGTGCGTGTTCATCTAATATTCTATTTACATCATTTTGGTAGCCTCCTAATATCTATTTTGTCTCTCTAGTGTTTTTCATTACTTTGTACACAGCTAACTCATCTTGTATATTGTTAAAAGATTAGTCTAAAAATAATAAATAAAATAAGCAAACAAAAATTTTGATCACCTCTCTTTACTGCTTAAGCAAAAACACTACTATCAGTATCAACCAGACAACCAGAAAACCAACCAACAATACACACAAAAAGAAAGTCTCAGCTCCTTTGTTTGGTTTTCAAACACGGACATTCTCTCCCTAAGCAAATTTTCAGCCAGCTGTATGACCAATACTTAGCAAAAACACGTATGAACCTAACCAGTTTTGCCACTTTTCTTAAGGCAAAATGCCTTCTGAAAACCCATTGTGAACACTGATATTTTATGTTCATTCAAGAACCAGCTTAAATACCAACTTTTTGATATTCCATTTTTGATGTGCTTTTGATCATTTTATTCTACTTCCTAAATATTTAGATTTCTTACCACCTAATCTGATACTTCTGACTCACCAGTCAGTAATGAAAATACATGTCTTCTTTCTTAATTCAGAGATATTTGCTGTCAAAGATTATATAGTATAATTTTGCACTTGTAGAATGCATGCCTGTCACGTACATTTCATATACTGTTATGTAGTCTTGCTGAATGCCAGTTACTGCATATTTTAAAAGTTTAGGTTAGGTTTTAGGATTCAAAAGTTGAATGGAATTCTCCTGTGATAAGTGTTAGATGCAAAGAAAAGCCAATCATAACACAATTTTTAAAGAATACACATAGATACTAGCCATGTGTATATTCTGAAATGGAAAACTTGAAGAGAAATTTCATACATTGTATCAAAAGCCTTGATAACATATGTGATGTGATTCAGCAATCTTACTTCTTACATTTTGGGGAGAATAAAAATCAATTACAAATGAAATGTTCTTAGCATAGTTTCCATTGGAGGATCTTTTCAGGTATTATAATAAGCTGAGATAATTGTAGTGTTTACCTCATTTGTCTTCTGCCTTCCAAGATTGTTATTTTTTGCTGGTTAAAAGCTAATATCTTGAATTATCTTTGTTTAAGATATGTTGTATTTCTTTTATAGCTGTTGCAAATAGGAAATTCTGGCCACTGTATCTATATCTTGGCCAGGAATAGGAATTTGTTATTTTCACTTTTATGAAATGGTTCATTTCATTCTTGTTGATCAAAACAAAAACAATAAAACCTCTCTTTATCTTTGATTTACAACAGTTTTACTATAATGTGCCTCAGTGTGATTTTTATGTAATTATCTTGCTTGAGATTTTCTGAACTTCTTGGACATGAAATTTAGTATTTTCCATTCAGCTGGGAAAAATCTTAGCCATTATATAGTTTGTGTATAATTTCTTGTCACCTCTCTATTCTGCTTCTAAAATTAAAATTACATGTACATTAGGTATTTGATGTTATCCTTTCAGAATCGCTAATCTGTTTTGATTCTTTGTGTGTTCGCTTGCTTGCTTCTTTCGATAATTCAGTTTGTGTAATTTTGATGGACCTAGCCTCAACTTCACTCATTCTTTCCCCTAGTGAGTCCAGGTGTCCAGTTAGTTATACCTCTACTCACTATAAAATTCTTCATTTTTGATATCATATTTTCAACGTTTAGTGTTTTTACATTTTATATTTTATTTTATTTGAATGATATTTCTCACTTCTCCATTCTTACTATTTTTTCACTATATTTTTAATGCATTAATTATACTTATGTTATCAACCATTTTTGAGTTTCAATGTCTGGACATATCTATTCCTATATATCATACCTATTTTATCTCTTCATAAGGAATAGATAACACTTCCTTATTTTGTGTGTTTCATAGATTTTTATAATATGCCAGATATTGTGTGCAAAATAACTATAAAAACAGAGTTAATATGTATTCCTACAAATGAAAATTGCCCCTTCCTTCAGTGCTCTATTTGGTAGGCTTGAATCAATCTAGATAGTAATTAATATTTGTTGAAGTATCATTGTTGTTGTAACTACCTTCATTGTACCAAAGTCTTCACATTCTTTCAGTGGTTGGCGGCTACTATTTTATTTTTAGTTTGAGGCCAAAAGTGCTAGATGACTTTTCTCATTATTCTTGCTTCACATTCAGTTTTCAGCTAGACCTGAAAACTGGTTTCACAGACTTAATCTCTCTCCAAGTAATTGCCTCACCTCATCCCGAGCAGCATCAGGTTAGTGATACTCCTTCTCCAGCATCAGTGAGATTTTGCTTCCTTTCAGAGAAAGGCCATGGTGCTGGCAGGTATTATCTTTATTCTTAGCTGCAGCTGATCACTGCCTTAAACTATGCAGGGCCGGGAGCAAAAACAGTTCTACTTAGTACTTTTACTTTTAATTTCAGAATTCAGCAGCCGCTGCATACCTATTCCAACAAGTGGGATTTCCTGAACCTCCTTTCTTGCTCTCAACCTTTCTCACGGACACTGATTGGAGGCCCACGGCGGAGGACTAGTGAGTGGCTGTGAACTCCTCTTTTCCCTAGGACTTCTACCAGTTCAAAACTCTAATGCTAGAGTATGCTCAGTCTTTAAGAATTCATTGAAATTTCAAATGTGTTATTTACTTTTATGACTGCCACATCTTTCTTCTATGATTTTCCAATGATAAAAAATGTTAATGGGTTCTCTTCGTCCTTATTGTCTTATAAACCTTTGGAATTCAGTCCATCTGTTGGTTTGCAATCTCAGTAGATTCAAAACGTGATTTTTTAGATTTTCTAGATTTCTCTCATTGTTAGGTTGGGAGTGAGCTTGGCTTTCCTCATTCTAAGCTGGCGCAGAACAAGTACAAATCCAATAAATACTGGCTGGAGTTTGACCATTTGAAATTTTTCATGACTGAGTACTAAATAATATTATCTCTCCTTAAAAAGTGTCAGACTTCATTCAGGCCAGTTGGCAATTTCGACACTTGCCTTTTATCTGAATTCTTTTGAGGCTCATTTTATGCTCTGCCAGTGAGTTAAAAAGTAGGTTTTATTCTAGGAACAATTCAAGCTTACTAAGGTTTGATCCTTATTATGTGTCCACTAAATTCACCCAGTTATACACTAAATGTCCACTAGATGTTCTTCCCTTAGGATTCTCCACCCCAACTAGTCAGCATGCTGGGTGTCTCCCAGCCTAACATGAGCTCTGGAAATTTATCACCTTGTATCTCCCAAGTCATTCTTTGTCTCTTTCAATAGGCTTATAGCCTACTCACTTGTTATTCATTATTGGACAACAACAGATCCAAGGGTGTCGGGAAACACACCGAGTTTTGGGAGATGCTCTTTTCTGTGTACCTGCCTTCTCTCTGGTTTTCTACTGGGCATACGATAGGTACATCCACCGTCTCAAACTCTGACCTTTTCCTCTAACATTAAAACTACCAGTCTGTATTGCTATCTAAAAACTACCTCCAGGCAGAAAGCCAAAACATTGTAGGATTTATCAGTTTTCATTAAAGAAAGCCTTTTTCGAATGCATTATTGTGTCAACGAAAAGAGTCAAACTCTGTAAGATATTTGAAGAGATTTATTCTAAACCAAATATGAGTGACTCTGGTCAGGAACACAGCCCTCAGGATGACCTGAGAACAGGTGCCCAAGGTGGTCAGGGCACAGGTTGGCTTTATACATTTTAAGGAGGCATGAGACATCAATCAAATACACTTAAGAAATACATTGGTTTGGTTCAGAAAGGTGGGACAACTTAAAGTGGGGTGGGGTGTGGGTTGGCCTCCAGGCTGTTGGTAAATTTAAACATTTTCTGATTGATAATTGGTTGAGTTTGTCTAAAGACCTGGGATCAACACAAAGGAAATGTTCAGGTCAAACTAAAAGATTGTGGAGACCACAGTTATTTTGAAGCCTTATAGTGATTGCCCTTAGAGACAATAGATGACAAAATGTTTCCTATTTAGACCTTCAAAAAGGTCCTAGACCCTTACTAAATCTCTTGAGGATTGGGAGGGCATGGAAGACAAAGATCTAACTATGTTATTAGAGATTTTTTAGAGATGCACATTTTCCCCTGAAAAGGACAGCTTTGCAGAACCATTTGAAGATATGGCAAAGAAGCATGTTTTGGGGTAAAATATTTTGATTTTCCTCCTTGTCTCATAATGTTATTCCAGAATCAGGTTGGAAATTAAGTCACAATATATAGGTTTAAATAAAACCCATCTGATGAGAATTTCTGGTTTGTAGGGCAGGAATCCCCAGACCCCTTAGGTAGGAATTTGGTCAAGATAAAAAAAAAAAAAAATCAGAGCTTAGTCTTCAATAGCCATGTGCTGAAATTAATTTTTTAAAATGTACCATATTAGTCAGAGTTCTCTAAAGGAACAGAACTAAAGAAATTTATTCTAAACTAAAGGGGAGTTTAGTATGAACTCAGAGGATCACAGTGTCCCACAATAGGCTTTCTGCAGGCTGAGGAGCAAAGAGAGCCAGTCTGGGTTCCAGAACTGAAAAACTTGGAGTCTGACGTTTGAGGGCAGGAAGCATTCAGCATGGAAGAGATGCATGCTGGGAGGCTAGGCCAGTGTCTCTGTTTACATTTTTATGCCTGCTTATATTCTAGCCATGCTGGTAGCTGATTAGATTGTACCCACCCAGATTAAGTGTGGGTCTACCATTCCCAGCCCACTGACTCAAATGTTAATCTCTTTTGGCAACACCCTCACAGAAACACTCAGAATCAATAATTCTTATTCTTCAAATCCAATCAAGTTGACACTCAGTGTTAACCATCATATGTGCTTTTATAGTTGCTCATGGAGGAAGGTAAAGGTGGTGGCCAAGAACCCCATCACGGCCATAAGTAAAAGGCATTTAAATGTTGTTATGCTTTAGAATTTCCTCCTCTCTGCTGGAATTTTCTCAAGAGGATTTACACCTATTCTAAAGGCTTTTGTTTTACCTTCCAGGTTTGCATAAATTTAAAAATTTGTCTCTTATATTATAGTGATCTGATTATTAATCATACTTTGCTCTAATAGGAATCTTTTAAAATTTTGACAGAGTACACAGTGAATTGTCAGATAAATGCCACATTATGTAATCTTTCATTTCCAGAACATTATATGTGTTCTGTTTAAACTTTAGTTTCATAAAGGTTGCTATTTTATTTACATAGTATATAAAACATTTCTATAATTTTAAATTTTTTTCTGTGGAATATGCAAACGGTATCTTGTTATCGGTCTTTGAGAATTGGCCTATATAGACATACATATTTTCTGTACTACAGAAAGCTTGTATAACCAACATTTTTACATGAAAATGTAATGGCAGGAAGCCACTCATCATTTAAAAAGTGAAGTATGGCTCATGCAGGTAGTGCACTTACCTTATTAAAAAGGTCCTTTAAGGCATTACTTAATCAAAAAAATTGAACACATGGAGAAACGAATCTCTAGCACTTTAATTTAATTGTTACAGAAAATGCTATATTAACTGCTGATCCTCTGAGAAATTCAGAACAAGAGAAAATATTGCCTCTTCATAAAAGCATTGGCAACTTCCTATTGAGTTTGGAAAGGCAGTCCATATACCCATCCAACAAGCACTAATTTATCAGATCATTAGGCTAAAAGCTATAGGTGTTTGCATTTCAATTTGAAATAAAACTTGATATAATAAATCAAAAGAAAAAATCAAATAATTTCTATCTATTTAAAACATGCCTATATTGTAGAATATGGCTATTGAAGTAAACTAAAGAATGAAATCAATACATTCCTTGGTGAATCAAATTAGTACAGTGTGACACTGTGGATTACATAAAGCCTGAAATGTATTCATTTGTTATGGAGTCGAATTAAAGGTTTCATTAGTGCCAATATGGATGCAGCTGCATTGTTTGATTTTATGCATGTAGATATTTCACAAACTGTTATTTTATGTATATCCATATACACGTGATCACACGAAAGTACAAGTGAGTGTTTTACAAGTAATACATCATAAACTCCCAGGTGTCATTTAGCCTTTCCTTCTCCAATTTCCAGAGAAAAAAAATTTGAAAAGAATAAAACTCTACACTATTCCAAATATAAATTTCTTCCAACTACATTTTGCATACACAACACAATTTGTCTTTCTTAGAAATGCTATGTGTAGTATGATAATATATGCTTTTATAACCAATTCTTTCTCAGAACAAATTGTAATGTGGAAAGTCAATTATTTCTGTCTTATTGCCTTTGTAATTTAGAAAGGAATAAAAAAGTGAAGAACTAGAAAATGGCTGTAAAATATCACAATTAGGAAGTTTGACACAATTCTCTGTAGCCAGATACCAATACAACTCTTGGCCTACATTTTGCCCTCAGGATATTATGAGAGATGCTGGAAAAATCCTTAGATAAATATAATAAGTATCAGCTGGGGTTAACCAAATAGGGGTGGCTGCCTTACTTATCACTGGCATTATGTAAGTTTGTATGACACAGGGCTATAAGGAGACAATTTGTCCTTTGTCAAAATCATTAGTCCAGTCTATGTGATTCCTCCTCAATTTGCAACCTACTCTGTCCATCAGCAATATTTGGATTATAATATTTTCTATTCAAAATTTTTCTCAAGGGGGTGAAGGGTTAGGAGAGGAATAGCAGGAGGCGAGGGGATTGGGGAGATATAGCATTAGGAGAAATACCTAATGTAGATGACGGGGTGATGGATGCAGCAAACCACTACCATGGCATGTGTGTACCTATGTCACAAACCTTCACGATCTGCCCATCTATACCAGAACTTAAAGTATATTAAATAAATTAAAAAATCAATTTGTCCAAGGACAGCAATCACTTGGTCAAGGAATCCTAAATGAAAAAATATTTTTGAGTATATGAATTTATAACTGGAACCTAGCCTCAGAGCCTTTCCTTCAAGGAACATTTTCAAATAAACATCCTCAATAAATTATTAGATATAGCCAGTATATTCAATCTGTACTGAGACAGATTATTATTTTCTTTTTGTACATTTTTGTAAGCATCACAATTATGGAAAATTAATTGTGTCAGTAATCGAGGGTGTGCTTACTTAATGAAACTAAAATATATTTCATTAAATTAGTAAACTCTAGGTAATAAATGGTTCACAGTTTTTTATAAGCATCCATTCTAAAGATATAGAGATAAGAACTTAGAAAATTTGAACTTCAGGAAGATAGATTGTCAGTGGCAAAATAAGTCTGACAGTAAGTTTTTTTTGTTCTTTTTTTTTAATCTATCAATCTATCTGTCTATATATCTATCATCTTTCTACCTATCCATATAGATAAGATAGATATTTTATTGCACTCTAGGTTCTGGGATACATGTGCAGAACATGCCAGATTTTTGCATAGCTACATACATGGCAGTGTGGTTTCCTGTCTCCACACCCCCTTCACCTATATCTGGCATTTCTCCCCATGTTATCCCTCCCCATGTTATCCCTCCCCAACCTCCCTACCCCCGGCTCTCACTCCCCTATTCCCCCCCAACAAACCCCAGAGTGTGATGCTCCCCTCTTTGTGTCCATGTATTCCCATTGTTCAACACCAGCCTATGAGGGAGAACATGTGGTGTTTGATTCTCTGTTTTTGTGTCAGTTTGCTGAGAATGATGGTTTCCAGATTCTTCCATGTCCCTACAAAGGACAGGGACTCATTTTTTATGGCTGCATAGTATTCCATGGTGCAGATGTGCCACATTTTCCCTGTGTAGTCTATCATCGATGGGCATTTGGATTGGTTCCAGTTCTTTGCTATTGTAAACGGTGCCCCAGTGAACATACTTCTGCATATGTCTTTATAATAAAATGATTTATAATCCTTTGGATGTATACCAAGTAATGGGATTGCTGGGTCAAATAGTATTTCTATTTCTAGGTCCTTGAGGAAGCACCACACTGGCTTCCACAATGGTTGAACTAATTTACACTCCCACCATCAGTGTAAAAGTGTTCCTATTTCTCCACATCCTCTCCAGCATCTGTTTTCTCCAGATTTTTTAATGATCGCCATTCTAACTGGTGAGAGATGGTATCTCAATAGGATTTTGATTTGCATTTCTCTAATGATCAGTGATGATGAGCATTTTTTATGTTTGTTGGCCTCATATATGTCTTCTTTTGAAAAGTGTCTGTTCATGCTCATTGCTCACTTTTGAATGGGTTTGTTTATTTTTTTTTCTTGTAAATCTGTTTTAGTTCTTTGTAGATTCTGGATATTAGCCCTTTGTCAGATGGGTAGATTGCAACATTTTTTTCCCATTCTGTTGCTTGCCAGTTCACTCTAATGATTGTTTATTTTGCTTTACAGAAGCTCTGGAATTTAATTAGATCTCTTATGTCTATTTTGGCTTTTATTGCCAATGCTTTTGGTGTTTTAGTCATGAAGTCCTTGCCTATGCCCAGGTCCTGAATGGTTTTGCCTAGGTTTTCTTCTACGGTTTTTATGGAGTTAGGCCTTATGTTTAAGACTTTAAGCCATATGGAGTTAATTTTAGTGTAATGTGTCAGGAAAGGCTCCAGTTTCTGTTTTCTGCACATGACTAACCAGTTATCCCATCACCATTTATTAAACAGGGAATCCTTTCCCCCTTGCTTGTTTTTGTTAGGTTTGTCAGAAATCAGATGGTTGTAGATATGTGGCGTTGCCTCAGAGGCCTCTGTTCTATTCCATTGGTCTATATCTCTGTTTTGGTACCAGTACCATGCTGTTTTGATTACTGTAGCCTTGTAGTATAGTTTGAAGTCAGGTAGTGTGATGCCTCCTGCTTTGTTCTTTTTGCTTAGAACCTACTTGGTTATGTGGGTCCTCTGTTGGTTCCATATGAAGTTTAAGGTGGTTTTCTTGCAGTCCTGTGAAGAGGGCCATAGGTAGCTTAATGGGGATAGAACTGAATCTGTAAATTACTTTGGGTAGTATGGACATTTTCACAGTATTGATTCTTCCTAACCATGAGCACGGAATGTTTTTTCCATATGTTTGAGTCCTCTCTTTTTTTTTTTTTT
>NW_016107322.1:12025537-12030236 GCF_001604975.1 Cebus imitator
GGCGTCCACTCACCCTCTGCGCTTTCACTGGGAGCTGCAATCCTGAGCTGTTCCTAAACGGCCATCTTGGATCACCCTCCGCCTGTAGAGTCCTCTCTTATTTTCTTAAGCAGTGGTTTGTAATTCTCCTTGAAGAGGCCCTTAACATCTTTTGTTAGTTGTATTCCTAGGTATTTCATTTTCTTTGCAGTAATTGTGAGTGGGCGTTTCTCTTGATTTGGTTCTGTTAGTCTGTTATTGGTGTATAAGAATGCTTGTGATTTCTGCACATTGATTTTGTACCCTGAGACTTTGCTGAAGTTGCTTATCAGTTTAAGGATATTTTCAGCTGAGATGATGGGGTCTTCTAAATATACAATCATGTCATCTGCAAATAGAGACAATTTGACTTCCTCCTTTCCTAATTGAATACTCTCTATTTATTTTTCTTGACTGATTGCTCTGTCTAGAGCTTCCAATACTATATTGAATAGGAATGGTGAGAGAGGGCATCCTTGCCTAATGCCAGATTTCAAAGGGAATGCTTCTAGTTTCTGCCCATTTAGTATGATATTGGCTGTGGGTTTGTCGTAAATAGATTTTATTATTTTGAGATATGTTCCATCGATACCTTTTTAAAATCATTATCCCATGTTGCCTTTGATATTTTCTCAAAGTTAATGTTTTACTGAACAAAATGAGTTGTTATAAAGGGACAACTGACACAGAGTATATGCTCAATTCTGAGGATTATATTAGTTGTTCTGCAATCTGGTATGTCCCTTATTGGCTTTATGTATATTAAAAAGGGTCATTGTCTGTTTTTTTGGCAAGTATACTCCTAATAACACAAATGAACAAAAATACCCAGAAATCAAGGTCTCTTTTAAAACAAAATGTTGTTTACCTACCAACACAATGATAAGATGAAGTATGAAAATAATAAATAGCTGACTCTTGCCAATAAAGTAGCTTCCTGGTGACATGGCGTAAATCGTACCTTGTAGATCCTTTCCAGTTCTATTTGTTTTCTTCACTTGAAGTATTATTTGCCTTTGTTGGTAATATTTTAATTAGACAGTGGCAGTACATTTTGTCTTTACATGTACTGATAATAATGATTAAGAACTAATAGTTCAATTGCAATACCATTTTCTAAAGCTTTTTGAATTTGTGTATAATTAATTCAAAAATTTCTATTCTGATTGATGAGTCATATTATATTGTGAAATTATACCTTATGGATCGGAACACATTACTGCAGATGTTTTACTGTTCTTTCCAGGAATACTCTTTTGACCTTTTTATCTCTTTGTAAAACGTATGCACGATTTTATACTTTGATTTTGTCTCACTGTTCATATTTTATTCTCTTTTAAGCTGCCTTACTTACATAAATCACTCTCCTTAGATTGGGTATTAGTAATTTCATACAAGACAGGAGCAATTTGATGGTCAATCCAATCTAATTGTTTCAAGGTTAAAAAAAGACAGGTGTCTTAGGTATCTGTCTGAACTAATTTAAATGATCGCTTTTCAATTGTGAATGCATCGAGAATCTTCCATGTTACTAAGTAACAAATTCCAAGCCTAATCATTGTTCGGCAAATATAAATATTAATTGCTGCTCTCTTGTTTCTCTTGGCCCAATGTGCATTTTTGACCCTTGATATCTACCTATTCATGTCTTGTAAAGCAGCATGCTTTAATAAAATACCTGTAGATACTATACACACAGTAGCCATAAGGACATTTTGAAAGGCAAAATAATATGTTAGTGAGAATGATAGAAATAAAAAGGAAGCACGATGACTACAGGTATGAACTTTGGAGTCAAAAAGTAATTAACTTGATGCTATCAACCACTTCTTAATAGCTTTGTGATATTAGACACTTAGAAATACTTTTTAAAACAGTTCTTCACTGTAAAAAGGGTCTAATAGTGGCTACTATACAGCTTCTATTGAGCAAGTGATGCTTGTTACCACCTTCAGGGGAGAATTCCCACTGAGGGAAGGATAGCCAAGAGCTTAACAATGGTATCGCCAGGAGCAGCAGTCCCAGAATGTCAAGCCCCTGTGTGATACGCAAGCAAGAAGATGCATATAGGCACTGGATAAAACAGCGATTTACTCCAATAGAGAAGAGAGGGAAGGCCAGGCTTCAACAGTGAGTATCAATCCCCTATGTCCTGTGGGTCTCATTCCACAGCCCACACAGAGAGATTATCTGCATACATCCATCTTGTGCTAAGGGTGAGGGACCCCATCCTTCTCCATTGGCGACAGATACAGCAGTGAGTTTGGGCAGGTGCTGTTTGATTCACATGCTTCTATGCAAATTAAAGAAATTCATATCAAGTCCAGAATAGGAAAGATATACTCCAGAAAGGCGATATGTCCAGAACACAACTCATTATCTCCACATTAGAAAATGTTACTGGTCCAAGGCAAGCTCTTATGCAACTAAGCAAGAATGTGCAGGCTGCTCCTGACTGCTTTCCCAGCAGGCTTTTTTTTTTTTTCTTTCAACATTTAATAAGCTAACATATGGAGTATTTTAAATATATTAATGGATAGATATGTCATATTCTTGCCTATAAAAAGATATCTTATGCATGCCTGTTGTTTGAATTACTTTATAGTTTATGTGAATTAAAAATACAATGCCAGTAGCATTTTTTTTGGAACTTGGAAAAATTTCTTTATTCATAGAGGTTTTTAGTTTGTTTGTTTGGTTTTTTTTTTTTTTTACCTGTGTAGATTACTGTTTTCTTGAAGTTGCTGTTTTCAATTCTACTGTTTCATTCATGTCAAAGATTTGTTCAGCCAAGTAATGAATTGTGCCTGTTATTTTGAAAATTGGCGTACTGAAAGTTTGCTGGGAGTTTGTTAATGGGATTTCTTCTGCAGGATGATAGTCTAGTTTCGGCCTGAGGATTGATAAGAATACCTAGAAGAATTTTTCAATATCTAATATGAAAGATAAAACCTTAATGTTCATGGTTTGGAACTTGAGTGTATGAAACTGGCTATGTATTTCAGCATCCCAGGCATGTCTTACTTAACTTCATGTCATTTTGCTTCCTCAGTCATCAACTCTGCTTAATGTTCTACAGTCTAGAAAGCCTATTTTCATACACTTCCCAGTCCCAATCTTCAGTCTCTGGCTAGCGTTGGGGGAAAGATATTTATCAGTTTATATTTTTTCCACCAGAATGTAAAAGAGATCTGAAGATTTAACTTTTCATTCAACTTTCTTCATTTTATTCAGTAATAAGAGAAGACACATGCAAATGCATATGGGATATTAATGAAAATGACCATACATGAGTCCCCAAAACCTAGGTATCCATAAATTTACCAAGTTCTAAATTCTCAGGGTACATTTATTTACCCAAATATAAATAATTCAGAAAATTAATGCATAACAATACCTTACAATTCACACTGTGCTAAGAAACTAAACAACACACTACTAAAGGACTCATGTTTCAAGGGTTATTTCACAAAAGAAAAAAGTACTTTGTCATAAATTAAAATATAATTATAGTATATCAAAATTTGTAAAGTGTGCTAAAGGAATACTGAAAGGTATTAATATGGAAGGTTAAAGTGCACGTGCTGGAGTAGAAGAAACATCTGAAATCAATGAACTAAGTTTCTGCAACAATAAGTGAGGAAGCAAATTACCATCAAATAAGTACAAAAAAAATATTAAAGCATAACCAGTGAAAAAGTAAATGGGCAAACAATGGAGAAAATTAGTAAAGTTAAAGCTTGTCCTTCCAAATTATCAACAGATCTGATACAGTTTTCATAGAATTATTGATTTAAGAGAGAAAACAAAACAACTGATTATCAGTTGTGGCATTTACAAAGAAACTCTACGTACTCTAAAATTAAGAAATTATTATAAACAATTTATGCCAATAAAATCAACAAAAAGGCACATTATTCAACAGATACAGACTGGAAAAGTAACTCAGAAAATAAGAGAAAGCATGAATGGTCCAATATATACACAATAAATTCAGTTTTATTAGAAAAATTCTTCCAACATAAAAAAATTAGAGGTTTAGTTTATTGATCTACTTAGGAAAGAAGATATTACAAAAGCAACTAATAGAATATTCTTTATTAACATAGATTTAAAAAGCCTTTTAAATTATTAACAAACAAAACATAAGCATATGTGAAAAGGATGCTTACATGCCTATCAGGAGGATAGGAATGCAAAGTTAATTTTTTTAAAGTCAAAGTAATTGTATCATAATCTCAAAAGGCACAGCAAAATCATTTGACAAAATGTAACCTCCAATTACAATGAAAACTCTCAGAAAATTAGAAATAAAAGCTTTTCAATCAGAGGAATGGCATCTAGAAAAAAAAGCCTATTTTTTTTAGTATTAAATATAGTGGTTAAACACAATGATTTTAATTAAAAATCAGAGGAAGAAAATAAAATAACCACTTTGACTATTAATAGTCAACATTTTACTGAAGTTCTAACCAAAAACATACAAGGAAAATAGAAAAAGGAAAAGGAAAAATATGATAGCATATAAATAAGAAAGAGAAAATTTATTCTATTTAGACTATTTAGACTATATAGATCTATTTAGATCTATAGAAGACATCATTGATACCCTAAAATTTTAATAAATATTTAAAAATGTTATCAGAGATAATAAGTGAACTTAAGAAGATCACAATATACG
>NW_016107322.1:12030406-12091811 GCF_001604975.1 Cebus imitator
AAAAAAAAAAAAAAAAAAAAAGCATCAGAAACAAAATATTTACAAATACATTGAAAAAAGTATACGTAAGTTCTGTACACTATAATTTACAAAGCATGGTTAAGAGAAATTAAGAAAGACTTAAGTAAATTGATAAAAATTATATGCCTGTGGATTAGGTAACTCAAATATATCAAATTTTAATTCTTGTCAAAATCACCCTTACAATGAATGTGCTCTAAATCAAAAATAACTTGTAGAAATTAACAAGTTTTTCTAAAAAACACATGGATTTATATATCACAATGAATAAATGACTCTCAACAGAATAAGAAGACAAAAATACTAAATGTTCTTCATCAGGAAAATGTACAAACTTCTATGTAAGATTCGGCAAAAATAAAATAGTAGAAGACAAAATATCAGTGAAGACTTATGGCAACTGAAATGTTCATACATTACTATTGTAAGACAAAAATTTTGGACAGGAGTTTGAAAATATTTTATAAAGTTAAATATGCATTTGCTGTAGGACCCCACAATTCAAGCCTTAGGTATTTTATAATTTGTAGCAATTGTTTTACAACAGGAAAAAACTTGAAACAACTCAAATGTCTATCAACAGGGGAATGAATAAATAAATTTCGCTATATTCATCCTGTAGATAACCAATAAACAATAAAAATTAACGAACTGTTGCTACTTTAGCGACACAAATTTCAAGAACAATATGATGAACGAAAGAAGCTGTACCAACATTGAAGAACATACTACATAATTCTGTTTATTTGGCATTCTAGAAAATGTATGATTTATGATGATAGATAATTAGCAGTTACCTAGTTTTGAAAATAGTGTAGAATTAACTGGCAAAAACAAAATTTTGAGGTGACACAAATATTTTACATGTTAAATGCTGAAGTGTTTACATATGTTTATTAATTTGTCAATATGTATAAAACTACACACTTAAGTGCGTATTACTTCAACAAGATCTTTTTTAGTTTTTAAAATTAAGCACAGGGATTTATATATATTACATGTAAAATATAACTAAATATTACTGAAGTGAATTATGGGATCAGTACACACATGATGTTTTTCAATGTAATGACCATATGTATTTAGATAATTTTGTATTTTATTTTCAAAGTTGTAAGCCTGAAAAATATGTTATTTCTCAGAATTTGGGTTAGGGAAGAAAAGAGAAGCATATAAAAGGGTGGAGAAATAAGACAGAGTGACAGAAAGTAGTAACCCAAAGAGAAAGGTGACCAAAACCTGTGTGATGCCACTCACTCTTGATGTGAATATCTCTAGAGCTCGCAATGCACCAAATACATTGTAAAAGTTGTTTGTATTGAGAAAAAGCATGGAGCAAAAATAAGTGGTGAACTCCAACTTTGTCTCAGTGGGAAAGAACCTCAAAATTATTTGAAATTCAAGTAAGGATGAGTAAAGCAAAATCCTAAAACTGATGGCAGAGGCCACCCTGAAAACATAGAGGACATTTCGCTTGCCTTACAAATTAATCAATATATTTACATCTCAAAAGTCAGGGCCACTACAACAGAGAGCTTGGAGATTCTTTTCCTTGTTTCTCTCTTCTTGCAGGCACAGATAAATACACAAAAATATCCATGTTGAATTAAGAAAAATAAAGCACAAAAGAAGGACTTACAATAAGTCAACAACAATTTCCCTATTTTTTACAATTTAAATAAAATAGCTTTTGTGTGGTATATTTATATATGTCAAAAAATAGGCTTAATTTTATACATAATATATTATGTAATTATGTATTTAATGTGCAGATTGTATATGCCACTATGAACCAATATTTTAAAAATATACAAAGATACAAAGATCAATATTCAATAAATATCTCTTTAAAAAGAAAGACAAGCAAATATGAACGGACAGAAACAGTAAATACATACAATCTATATCAGAAACTCATTGAAATGAACAAGATCTTGATATTCTGAGAAAATTCAATTATGAAAGGTTTGGTTCACACCTTATTAAATATAAATATAGACATATGTGTATCTGTTTGATTTATGTATTCATAGATCAAATTATTGCTAAGATTTTATGAGCCTGTATTTGACATCTAGATTAATTAAATGATAAAAGTTTAAGCAGCAAAATATTGCCCATATTTTATTAATATCATTTAGATAATACAAATTACACAAATTTTATTAATTTTTATTACCCACATCTTATTCATAATTACCCATATTTTTTAAATGCTTAAGTTTTTACCATGCTTCTACTAAAAATCATTATAATGAAATTTTAATGATTACAGTTCCTTTTTATTATAGTGAGTTTTAATAAAACTGGAAAATGAAGTGAGTGTATAGCCATAAGTACATTTGATGTGGAAATGTTATCTTCAACAGTTTCTTAGCCTTAACTACTTTTAAAAATATTTTGTCAGCTATAAAATAGTAAGGTAATTTTATATTATTGGATAAAGTACGAATTATAAATAACCATTCAGATGAAAACTGGATACTAATTGTGTTCATTAAATTAATTAAATTTTATTCTGTTTGGAAAGATTTCAAGAATAATATTTACAACTAATTAACATAATAATTCATGTTTTTCCCACTTGATCTATACCTCTAATATCAGAAAAAATTTTGTTGCAGTGAGGTATTAATAGGCTACATTAAAAGTATAATAAATAATATTTTTGAAAAATCTATTCTAAGTAAATGATTTTGTCTGCAGTTGACAGTGATAAAATGATCAATGTTATGCTACACTTTCTGCTCCTTCGTTTGTCTTTGTTGGTAAAATGAAGAATGTCAGAGATTGAGAGGGTCGAGCTCACAGCAAATTTAATATGTCTTGCTGTATCTCTCTTCTGAACAGGATTTCACATGAAATATTAAACGTACAGTGCATGAAGATATATTTCTTATATTTAATAACAAGTTTGTAATACCTTGTTTTATTTTTAATCATGACAAGTTCATAAAATAGACACAATTTGAGCAAAAGGACTACATATGTTCTCAGATATAAAGTTGTGGACCATTCCTTTGCTTATTTATATCTTTGAAAGTCTTGACATTTTAATTAGAGTTATAAGTTATCAATTATCATAAATATAGGTAGATGTTACCATTCATATTCATAACAAAATAAAACGTTATAAAAGTGTATGCATTGTAAGTCCTATGGATAGCTGATAAAACATACAATTGCACATGGTGAGAAATTCAGTAACATTTATAAAAGTAACTAAAATTGCTACTACTTCTGTAAAGGCAGCTTTGCTAAAACAAATTTAATAATAAAAATAAAAGAACTACAATGACTCGAAACTATTTGTCTAATTTAGAATTATTTTCAAAGGAATTTATATGAAGTCATAATGTGAAGTAATGTTAATAAAACATAATTAGTGATTTTACTAAAATAACATCATATATACTATATACACACTATGAAAGTAATAAATATTTTATTAATTATGAAAGTATTTTGTTATTCAACATAACTCTCCATTAAAAGAATACACAGTTAATGTAAAATGATAAATCCCATTACCTCTGTTATTTTGCCAACTTTCAGTCATATGACTATAAATATGTATATGTGAGAACATGCCTTTGATGATGTATATAGAAATGTATAACATTTATAAGCTGAAAATATCTGAAATTTGACAAATACATGAAAAGTACCTAAACCTACAAGAAGCTCAGAAAACCCTAAACAAAATGCCCCAAGGAAATACACATCCAGAAACATTACAATCAAACTGCTGATAATTGATGATTTAACATATCTAAATGAAAATAATTTATAACTCAGAATTCTACATTCAGCAAAAATACCCTTCGGCAATAAAGTTGTATGAAGAAATAAGGCTTAAAAAAAGTAAGAATTGTATGCAAGCAGATCTTTTCTAAATGAATTACTGAAAGTGAATTATAAGAGATAAAGAACATAATTTAATAATTATAAATGAGTCAATGTTTCAAGATGATAAAAAACCCTCTGTGTAAACAGAACAGAAGAATCTCAAAATACAGAAAGCAAAAAGTAAAAGAAATGAACGAGTCTACAAATATACTTGGAGACTTCAACACTGCTTATGTAATCAATGGAACTAGTAGATGAAAAGTCAACATTCAAGAATAGAAAAGACTGATAAAAAATATCAACCACTTGGACTTAGTTTACATTTACAAAACACTGCATTTAACAAGACTAGAATACAGATTCTATTCAAATGTACACATATTTTTCAAGGTAGATAATATTCTGTGTTATGTAATAAACCATTAAAAACTTAAAATAATTGAAATCATACCAAAAATGTTCTGATTGTTATCAAATTAAACTGGAAATCAGTGTCATAATGATAACTGGAATATCATATATCTAAAAATTAATCAACTCTTCTAAATAATCCATAGATTAATAAGGAAGTTTCAATGTAAATTATTAAATATTTTGATCGGATAAAAGTGAAAATACAATATATAAAATTTTAGGGGATATAGCTAAAGCAATATTGGTTTAGATATATACAGCAATCATTGTTTAGAATAGGGAAGAATACTTTTTTAAGTAATATTATTGGCTTAATCTTAAGGGACTAGTATAACAAAATAAACCAAAAGCAATCATAGGAGAAAATAATACACATGAAAGCAGAGATTTACAAAATTTAAAATAAGCAAAAAAAAAAAAAAGCTAATGAAAGAAAAATTTTTAACAATAGTAATAAATGGGTAAATTGCTAGTAATATGGACAAAAGAATAAGAGATATTAACTGTATTAGAAATGAAGTAATATCACTCCATAAACACAGCAGATATTAAAAGAATATTAAGTATATACCATGAACATTTCTACCCAAATGAATTTTAGAAAATAATAAAAATAAAACAATTCCTCAGGAAAAAAAAATATTAACAACACTTAGCTAACAAAAAGAGACAATCTGAATATTTCTATGACTCTTAAATAAATTTGATGTTTAGTTCAAAAACTTTTCAAATAATCTTAAGACCCAGAAACTTTTTCACATCAGTTTCAGAAGACAAAATTAAGACAAATTTACACATTTCTTTTGGACATCCTAGGGAAGTGAACACTTCCCAAAATATTTTTCAAAGCCAGTCTTATCCTGACATCAAAACCAGGGCAAAAGAGAACAAAAAGAAAACACTTGAAGCAATTCTCTTTCAGAAATATAGATGTAAAAGTTATGAGCAAAATTTGAACAAATCAAATATATGTATTATAGATAGATGGATAGATAGATACATACATACATATACATATATACAGATGCAAACACACACATACAAATACATAATGGCCAAGTGGGTTTTATACTGCCAATGGAAGGTTGGATTCATAGAAGAAGATCAATGCAATACACCTTTAAGAGTTTGAAGAAAAATCAATGTATCATATTAACTGATACAGAAAAAAAATAATATTCAGTGTACCTCAATGATGGAAACTCTCTGCACAGTAAGAATAGAGAAGACATCTATACCTAGTAAAAGATATCTATAAAACAAAACAAAACAAAAAGCAACAGCAAAAACAATTACAGCTGGCATTATACTGAATGGTGAAAGACAATGCAACTTCCCACTCATGATTAGGAACAAGGCATATGTACCCATTCTCAACATTTCTAGTCAGCATCATATTGGAATGTCCTAGATAATAAAAAATTAAAAATGCAAATTGTCCCTATTTAGAGATGATATGATTATTTACATTGAAAATCTCAAATAATCTACAAAACATTCAATATACTAATATATGGGATAGAAAAGTTTCAGTATACAAGGTCCATACAACAAAAAATATATGTTTATATAAACTAGCAATAAACAATTGAATTGAATACCCATATCCTAAAACAAATTTACAATAACTGCAACAATGAAATAATTATATAATTCTAAAATATCTCTACGAGACCTGTACGATGCATACTATAAAATGCTGGTGGAAAAGATCCAGAAACACATAAATACATGTAAATACAAACTGAGTTCATGAATTTTATGATTCAGATTAGTAAAGGTGTCAATTTTCTTCAAGTGGATCTATAGATTAAACTTAATTTTAATACAAATTCATGCAGGATTTTTTAAATTTTATACATGCCAATTTTTAAATGCTTAAGGAAAGTCAAAGAAATTAAACAGCCAAAGGAAGTTTGAAAAATAAGACGAAATTGGAGGAATCACACTAGTTAATTTTAAGACATACTATACATCAGGACAGTGCTGTATTGGCAAAAGGACAAACACATATATTTGTGGAGGTATGAAGAATCCAAATGTAGACACACTCAAATATGGCCATTTAATTTTTGATAAAAGTACAAAGATGATTTTAACAAGTCAGGCTGGAGCAATTGGGTATCCAAATAAAAATGAATATCTACATAAAACACATGCTGTATGTAAAATTAACTCAAAATGAATCACAGACCTCAATTTAAAATCCCAAACTATAAAACACTTAGAAGAAAAGGAAAATATTCTTGTGAGGTGAGTTTAGGCAGTGTTTAGATATGATAAGAAAAATATTAAATGATAAATTGAATTTTGTAAAAATTTTAAAATGTCTATGAAAATGATATTAAGCAAATAAAGCCAATAGAGAAATATAAATTAGCATACAATTAGCCAATACAGAAATGTAAGTTGAAACTATAACAAATATTGCTACATAACTGGTAGAGTGGTTTAAGTGAAAAATGATGAAAATACCAAGTGTTGACAAGGCCACAGAGCAACTTAACCTCTCATGCAAATCTGGTGGACTAAAAACTAGTACAGCCACTCTGGAAAAAAGAAAATGTTTGGCAATACTTTATAAAGAGTCACACATATGTGGGCAGTTGTTATTTACTCAAGAAATATGAAAACTTCGGTTCATATGCAAGACAGCACACAAACGATTATAAAAGTTCTTTTTCATATTTGCCAACAACTGGAAACTACTGAAATGCCCCTTAGTGGGTAAAAGGAGATACACAGTTGGTATATTCATCTAATAGAATATAACAGCAGTAAAAGGGAATGGGCTAGTTATTCATCTAACTTGGGTGGACCTCGCAGACGTAATGCTGAATGAAAAAAAGCCAGTCTCAAGAAGTCACGTGCTATATGTTTCCATTTATATGATATCCATGAAATGACAAAACTATAGTGAGGGAAAATCAGTCTGTGATTGTAAGTATTAAGGATGTGTGGAAGGTGTGTTGCTGAAAAGGACCAGCAAAAAGGGAATTTATGGAATGGTGTAACTGTGCTGTGTCCTGACTAAGTTACTGGTTACGTGAATCTCTACATGTGTTGAAATTCATGGTACTTTATTTTTTAAAATTCCCACTGAATATTCATATTTAAATACATAATAAAATATCAACTATAGTGTTAATAGTAGCAAAAGAAAAGTAATTGTGAGAAGAATTTCTAGCCTTTATTATCCATCTAAAGTCTAGAATCTTATTTTTTAAATATCCCCTTGCTTATTAAAATTTCTCTAAATGTAATAGTGCCATTTGGTCTGTGATAAGAGAAAAGGAAGGAAGGAAGGAAGGAAGGAAGGAAGGAAGGAAGGAAGGAAGGTGGGAGGGAGGGAGGGAGGGAGGGAGAAAGGAAGGAAGGAAGAAGGGAGGGAGGGAGGGAGAAAGGAAGGAAGGAAGAAGGGAGGGAGGGAGGGAGAAAGGAAGGAAGGAAGAAGGGAGGAAGGGAGGGAGACGGGATATTTTTAGCTAATCAAATAGAATGACAATTCTATGGTTTTATACTTTATTTCATAGGAATACAAACATTAATGATCAGGTTCTAAATATATAAACTAAAAATACAATTATAAGCCAAATTCATTTATAATTTATATTTATAAATTGATGTGATAAAATGAACAGCAAAGAGCTGAGAAAAATATTCGCAAATATGAGTTGTGTGTCTTTTCCACTCTTTATCTACAGCTTTGCATAGTTATATAGATGCAGTAACTTAAACTTTCTAAATATTTTATTGAGGTGATGATAAGCCACACTTTGCTAAGCTATTGTGGGGATTCAATGAGAAAATATATACAAACATACCTGTTCAGAATGTGACTTTAGTGGAACCAAATAAATATAACTAAACAACCAAATAGAAAAGGTAAACGAATATGAAGCCATGATCTATCACAGAGGCAAAAATACAAATATGAAGCCATGATCTATCACAGAGGCAAAAATACAAAGCCTTTCAAAACAATTCACGATAGGCCCATTGATTTNAAAAGACAGGAATGAAAGTTCCAGTGTACGTTTTTAGTGTTGTGATAGTGTGTATTTACAGATAATGAAAAAAACTTAGTCACTCCCACCTCTATATTCTCCTTCCCACCATACACTGAAACACACCTACAATCTAGAGTGTCAGAAATTAGCTGAAGGGAACTTTAGCCCACATCCCTTCTCAGATACTCTAATGGCTAAAATTCTGTTTAGGGAAGAAAAAAATAAGAAAGAAAGAGGCCAGGCTTCCTGGCTCACGCCTATAATCCCAGCACTTTGGAAAGTCGAGGCGGGCGGATCACCTGAAGTCAGGGTTGGACACCAGTCTGGCCAAAGTGGCGAAACCCCGTCGCTATTAAAAATACAAAAATTGGCGGGCATGGTGCCACGTACCTGTAACCCCAGCTACTTGAGAGCCTGAGACAGAAGAATCGCTTGAAACTGGGAGGCAGAGGTTGCAGTGAACAGAGATTGCGCCAGTGCACTCCAGCCTGGGCGACTGTGTCTAACTCATTCATCTATTTTGCCTCTGAACATGTACACTCTTGAACGCTCCCTCCATAGCTCTTAGTACATCTAGTCTAGGTTTAGGTGGTACCTTCTGTAGAGGCTTTCTGACAACCCTATTTAAATGGACTTCTTTCAGTTACTGTCAGCTTCATTCACATAACTTATTTGTAATTATCTAGGCTTTTTATTTATATTTATGTTAAGTATGTGTCATTCCTAGATGAATATAAGCTTCATCATTCATGACTTATTATTTTCAGCAGTTAGAAGAATGTCTAATACAGAAGAGAGATATTATAGCATTTTTTTGTTGTTGAATTTCATTAACCTTTATTTTTTCATCAGGTAGCCTAGCTTTGAATGACCCTGAGTATAAAAGGTAAAAAAAACGAAAAGAAAAGAATGGATCTCGATTTGTAATAGTTTTGTCAAGGAAAAGAATAAAATGATTAAAATATGCCCAAGCAACAGTTGTTTTCTACATAAATATTAAGATTATATTTCTACTTAATAAACTTAGAGTTCTATTTGAACTGAGCCCTATTTAATACATGTTATCTGACTTAAGCTTATTGATTTTCTTTTCTTATAACCCAAATATATATATTTCTTAAAATCTAAATATTAGTTCAAACACTTAAATTATCACTGTAGCAGTGTATTTTGATTTGCAAAAGAGAAAAATCTGACATGACTATTCTTCTCAGAAATGTGATTTCTTTTAAAAAATATTCTGTTCCTTAAACTACAAGTAGTTCAATCAGGAAATTGATTCATAGAAATGACTTTCCAGGTAAAATATATTGAATTTATTATTTTCTTCGAATTAACTACCTTTAATTTTTCTCCTTTTTAAGGTGTTAAAGTTTAATAAGTAAAATGTATCAAAGGGAACTAAGTTATTTTGGTTTAGATGCTCACATTCTTTGGCATTAGCTTTCTAGAGAGGCAAGGACTTTATCTTGTCTTTATGCTTAACACCCTAGATGAATCTGTGTGTCATCTTTTTTAATTTAAATAGGCAACGTTGAGGATTCTTAACAATACCCCTGACCCCTGAGAAACAGGATATATAGCAGCCCATTAATTAGTTATTTGAAGTGAAGAAATATGGCACATCAAATATCACGCCTCTCTGCTCCATTGCACAGCACACCCACACCACACTGTCCATTTATATTTCTGACGACTACCAAAGAGCCAATACCCTTGAGAAACATCACAAGTTAGCACTTTGATTGATGTACATTAAGCAGTCAATGACTTGTTCTATCTGGAGTATTTTCTTTTTTGCATGTAGGGAAGATGGTCAAAATATGTATCAGACCTCAAATCAAATTAAACCCCAGAAGATTTCATTGCCATTCTGCTTTTTGTTTCATACATAAATTTACATAAAATTGAGTTATTTAAAATTTCATATCTGTTTCAATTTTCTTTCTATTTTAGACATTCTAAAATGACAAGCAGTTTAATAGAACATTGCATTAATTGTTTCAGGAGAATTACACAATCAACTCAACCATTTTCTAATTTAACTTCAGGAGACACTATTGTTCTTTGTGTATATTCTCCCTAGTTATAAATTTGTAAATTATTCACATTCATAGTCACTAAAAGAAACATGAACAGAAAGAGTGTTATCAAGGGGCAGTAAAATGACAACTGGGAGGCCTGGACTTTCTTCAATATTTTAAATGATCATTTGACTTTCGATGAAAAGAAATTTATCTTGCATAGAATCATTAATAATACTTAGTAATGATAGTCCACTGAAGACCTTTATGTGAGATATCTTTCAGTTACTTTTTTGACAAAATTAAGCATTAAGACTATTCCTAATGTTGGCACTAGTAAAATACTAATACTTTTAGTAATACAGTAACTATTAAGAATAATCCGATTTATTAGATATACTAAAAGTTTGAGAGTAAATGAGTTTCTAAATACCTTTATAGAAGATCATGTTAATTCAATTTAAAAACCTACATTATAAAAACTGACAGAAGTGTCAGTTCTGAGAAGATTGACAGCCACTCTTAACATATAATATTTCTGACTTTAGAATTAAACACTTCTTATACAGATAATTGTAGATTTTGCGTTACGTGTTTTATGCCAATCTACTACCCTATGTATATTTCGTTGAAGTTTAAGCAAATCCCTGTTGAGAGTGTTGCTGTATAAGGAATTGCCTGGTTTTTTTTGTTGTCTGTGGCCTATTTGCTCTTCTTTTCCATCTCAATAATTTGATTAATCTCTACTTGGTATTAGGGATTAGGACCTACTGTTAAAAGTTCTCAGATATCTCCTCAATTCATTGCTGCATTTTTTCTTATGTTAATTCCTAAATCCATTAACACTCCTGCAGTACACAGTTTTCCTATTAGTTTTGTTATGCAGTTCTCTCCTACATGTGTTAACCAGACATTTTTCTTTCCTCCATCATAATAACACACTTTGAATCTTGCATTTTGCTATTTAGAAACCCCTTAGCAACCTTTTTTGACTATATGAATACATGTCTTCTCTGTTGAAACATAGCCTAAGGGAGTAAATGTACTTTTTACATTATTATTCAAAAGGGTTAGTCTTAAGCGTTACTAGCTCATTATTTGTTTTATTCTATTCTGTCCTTCAATTGAACTGAATAAAAGATGCACAGAAAGATGAATCTTAAGAAGAATGAGTTATCTTTCAAGCAGATGGAATTCAGCTCACATTTTACTACAAACTCGGATAGATAGTATAGCATTCTAATTTCAATTTACTAAAAAATAATATCCCTCAACTATGTTGGGAATTAAAGTGCATTTTGAATATTACATAACCTTTTTACCATACATTGCTCACATGGGTAACACGAGTATCTCCATTACTGGGGGTAGGTTTTGGTGGGACAGAAGAAAAAAACAAAACAAACAAACCAAAAAACGTCTTGGTTACTTTCATTTGAGGTTTACAGGGACTAATTCTTTCTGAAAGTCATGATTCATAAACACTTGGGTCTCCCTTATCACTGACCAGCCATAGGACCATAAAATAAAGCAATAGACCACTCTATTTTCTTTCTCTTTTTTCTTTTTGATAAGGAGTTTCAGTCTTGTCCAGGCTGGAGTGCAGTGGCGTGATTTCAGCTCACCACAACCTCCGTCTCCTGGGCTAAAGAGATTCCCCTGCCTCAGCTTCCCAAATAGCTGGGATTACAGGCATGTGCCACCATGCCAGCTAATTTTGTATTTTTTAGTAGAGACGGGGTTTCTCCATGTTGGTCAGACTGGTCTCGAACTTTCGACCTCAGGTGATCCACCCCCTTTGACCTCCCAAAGTGCTGGGATTACAGGCATGAGCCACTGTGCCTGGCTGACCACTCTATTTTCAATATTTTCAAACATTGTGCCTTTCTTTCCTCCTAGACTTTTTGCCTTCTAAATCAATTATAATACTGTATTTATCGTTGTAGGCTTAAAGCTCAGCATAGTTTCTTGCTCTTTTCATGCTGATAGAAAGAATAGAAGCAAGAATGTAAGAAGAATGCAGATGAGGAGGTAGGAAGACAAAAAATGAAAGTGAAAAATAAATTGGCTCGGTAGCCTGCCTACTTTACAAAGCTATTGTAAAGAGGAAATGTGTGGAAAATGCGTCAAAAATAAAATATTATAGTAAAAATATTATGTTTTAGTTTTGGTATATGTCAGACACCACTATATGTGTATATATGTGTATGTGTATATATGTGTGTGTATTTGTATGTATATGTGTGTGTTTGTATACATGTATGTGTGTGTATGCTTGTGTGTGTGTATGTGTTTGTGTGTGTGTATTCTAAGTCTTATAACATCCCTTTAAAACTGATGCTATAGCTTTCATATTACAAGGGAAGAAACTGTGTCACTAGGAAGAAAAGTAAACTTTCTAAGATTTCAAAGCTAGAAAGTGGCAGAAACAAGGTTTTAACCTAGTCCGTCTAACCAAAGAACATCTTATTCTAATATTCATCTAAAAATTAATGCTATCATTTGATTTTCAATTTGATAAAAATTATAATCTACATTAGTTCAAATAAAGCTAAGCCATTAAAATGAAAATTTATCAATTTTATTTTTCTCTTTTCTGACTTTCAACATTTAAACAAGCAAGAAAACAGGAAGAAAGGAAAAAATGAATGAAGGCAAGATAAAAGGAAAAAGAAAAAGAATGAGCAAGCAAGAGAAAGAGGTGAAAGAGAAAAGGTAGGAAAGAAGGGAAGGAGGGAGGGAGGAGGGAGAGAGGAAAGAAAGGTGAAAGGAAGGAGGGCGGGAAGGAAGGAGGGAATGAAAGAAGGCAGGAAGGAAGCCAGGATGGAAGGGAGGAAGGAAGGGAGGGAGGGAGGAAGGAAGGAAGGAAGGAAGGAAGGAAGAGTCTTCTGTTCTCCAAGCCTATATTTTAAACTGCCTATGGTTTCAAAGGTTTCTAATCATCAGAAATTTGTTGCAGATTTGACATGTACATCATGAAATTTTTACTTACTAGATTTGATACCAATTTTAAAAAGCTACATTATTATTTTCTAGATTATTACTCAGATGAGTTCATTTGATAGTGGCTATTAGTTCTTTTGAAGATATCATTTTCAATCCAGCAAAATAATGGTTTAAGCATATCCCAAGAAATTAGAAATCAATCCGCAATATTATATATTTTATTGCCTTTATCTAACTATTCTAGGTCATATTATTAAAATTGGTTGTCTAGCCTTGTCAAGTATATGATGGAAATCTTTGCTTAGATATCTGGTCCTCAGCTTCTCCCTGTACAGGTTTATAGATATATTATTTATAAATGATAAAGTAAAAAGCTATACCTAGGTTTTCACCATCACATTGAAATATATAACTCAGAAATCTAATATCATAAATTGTTTACTTCATATTCCAAATGCAAAAATTTTCAGTACAATTATAGATAATAATAGGAATTAAAATATATTTTGTATATTTAATATAGTCATTATATGCACCTAGTTTTAAACTAAATGGCTACAAATACAGTTGAGGCTCCCTTTGTGCCCCTGCCTGACCTAACTGTGAACTTCCCCTTATGCTCAAGGGCAATGTTAGTAAATCTGAAGCTTATATTTCCATTAAAAATAGATATGTACATATGATATATTTTTCACTAAATATGTATATGAATTTTATTATATTGGATGTAGTCTTCTCCAAATTGCTTTCTATTCAACATTATGGATAAATTTCTACCATGAAATAAATATTTCAATGTATAAATAAGAACTTTATCATCCCACATCCTCTTCCACTGCCCAGCACTCTTATTCTCATCTATCAAATCTTCTGTAAAGTGTTTTCTGCCCCTGTCCCTGCCACACCCTCCACTCCCACTTCCATTCAGCCTTTACTCTGGTCACTCTGTAGTCCTAAGATTATTCGTTACTTTTGACACATTAGGCAGATATGTTTAGATATCATTTTACCTTTCAATATTATTCAAAAATAGTTATGACTCCTTATTCTAGTTTTTTTTTCTCTTCCAATTAGCTCTACTCTGTGGTTTACAACACCACCTTAGATTTTGAACTGGATCTTTAAATATTCGTTTCCTACCTATATTCTTTTCTCTGTCAGTAATCACAGACCTAGTTTAAGCAAAGTTAAAAAAAAATTCTTATCAATTCTTGTCATAAAATATTGGGTGGGCTTATGAACAAATTCCTAAAACCTAATGCTTCCATCTTTCTTTCTACTGTTAAGTTCATTCTGCTGGCACTTTAAAACAAGAGACAGTAAAAAATAAATAACAATCCATGCAAACCATTTTCATTCAAATAGAGTATCTCTAGAAGCCTACTATTTAAGAGCACTACTAAATTTTAAATTTGTTTGATAGACTCAAATTGTTCTCTTTCAAAAAATCTTTGGCTTATATTTCATATATTGTGTAAAACAAACTCCATCCTTGATGTATTAAACCAAAAATCATTGTAAGACTTACAACAAAAACTAAAAGAGCTGGGTCTTATTGGGGGTCAATAGCTTCAGGTACAAATTGGTGAAGAATGTTGCCCAAGAACACTTCTACAAGACAGCCAAGTGGCCATGGCAACCAAGTTGGCCACTTAGGCTCTCAATTTTGCAAAGCATATATACGTGATTAAAAGAGCAAAGAGTCACTGGCACTCCAGTGTGAATTTTGTTTTATGGGACGTGTGGCCTGCTGTACTTCTATGGAAATGCAAAACCACACAGTGGTAGAGTGTAAAATCTATATCCCCAAATATCTGTGTGATTTTTGGAAAGATATACATTCTTTTTGAGTCTCAATTTCTCTACTAGTAAAATGAAAATTACAGTCATACTCAGTAATTTGAGATATTCAGAGTGATTGTTAATTGCAAGAATATAATTTATAGTAATCAATAAATGATCACATTTATCATGATGTTAGTTTGGAAAAACTGTTACTAAATTTCCCTAGATAGCTAGTGAAACAGCATATTTTGCTTATTTATATTATCTTTAAGAATCCAAACAAATGGCACTATAGCTCTGTTTCTTCTATACAATCTTAAAAAGCTATGCTAATGAAAATTCAAATACAAAAGAAAATCTCTGTTATGCAAATTAAACTGAGTTGATTGAATGGATTTTTCAAAAATAGAGTAAACACACATATGCACACCAAAAAATGTGATCATATACATCCTTATGTCAAATATTTCAGCTATTCTAATATTTCTTTTATTTAAAAAATTTGGATTCTATTTCCTTTTGTAGGGATAGCACTAAGTAAAAGCAAATAGATACACAAGCACCAAACATTATTAATTCTGCAATAGCTGGGAGTCAGGGTTTCTTAAACAACAACAAAAAACAATAAAGCTGTATTAATTTATGTGGGCTACTGTAACAAAACACCATGAATGAGGTGGCTTTTGGCAACCGAAATTTATTTCTTACAGTTCTGGAGACTGGAATGTTCAAGATCAAGGTACTGACAAATTTGGTGTTTAATGAAGGTCTACTTCTTCATAGACAGCATCCTTCTTCCTATGGCAGAAAGGTGGGTGGCTCTCTTAGGCTTTTTTTATAAAAGAAGTGTCCTTATAAGGACACTAATCCCATTCATGAAGGTTCTATCCTTGTGACCAATCACCTTTCAAATGCCTCACCATCTAACACTATCACGTTGGCGATTGCATTTGAATACATGAATTTTGAGGGCACAAAAACATTCAGACCTTTGCAAAAGACAACCAACGTACATTAAGAAGCAACGAAACCTGATCAATTTTCAATAGAGTACAAACCCCATAGATTTTGAATAGGAAATAGTACATAATTTCTCTACTTTCTTAGTTACATATATCAATCATGGTTATGAAAAGGGTAGACAGAAGGCAATTAATATTATCCAGCTCTCTGCTTAACAGATTTTACATTAAACAAAAGTATAATTTAGAAAAATTACTGGCTAATATATATATATATATGTATATATTTGAGAATTAGACACTCTGCTCAATTATCAATCTCTTAAAACTGAGCTTATGGTAGTCTAGTCTCAGTCATAGCCGTGACGCATTTTAAGGTGAAGACAAATCATATCCCTTCTCGGAAGAAAAAAAAAAAAAAAACCCTCCCATCACTCCTAACTCAGTCAGAATAAAATCTCAGGCTCCTACCTCAGCTTACGAGGTCCCAGTTACTACAACCTTATGATTATTTTCTCAGATCTAAAATCAGTTACTGGTCTTTTTTTACAGTTTTGAATCTGCCAAGAATGCTTCTTGCATTGTTACATTTACTGTTCCTTATAGTTTGATTTTATTTTCCTAATATGTCTGAAAGTCTTCTTCATTATCACCTCATTCAGGTTTCCACTCAAATGCTTCTATACCCAGAATACTACCCTACTCTGCCCACTGTTTGCCATGCCCTTAAGCAGCTTTCATTTTCATAACTCTTATTGCCATTAACATAATACACATTGACCAGTTTGCATTCTCTATGTTCCCAGTTGAATGTAAACTCCAGGAGAGCAGGAATTTATTTCTCAGTTGTATTTGCAGCACCTGGGAGAATTCTTGGCACATAACAGGAGCAAAATAAATATTTGTTGAATCATCAAATGAATGAATAAACGAATGAGAAGATAGTCATTAAGGACTTTTGAAAGTGTAAGTATTTGAAGTTGGCAATTAAAAGAGAATACAGATCTCTGGCTAACAGGCAGATAGAAGATAAAAATACTGATTTGTGTTTTATGTATTTAATATTTTAATCAAGATAGATGATAAAACATTGTGCTAGATATAAAATACTCCTGGGAATNAGAGACGGGGTTTCACCGTGTTGACCAGGATGGTCCCGATCTCTTGACCTCGTGATCCACCCGCCTCGGCCTCCCACAGTGCTGGGATTACAGGCTTGAGCCACCGCGCCCGGCCTGTAAAATTTTATAGTCTTTATTTACTTGCTAAATTGACATAAATTTTTAAAGAAACTACATTCATTGTATTACATGTTATGTGTATGCCACTCTAATCCCAAGTTTAATTTTTCCTTTTCTTTACCTAAAAAGGGAGATTTTCAAATCATCACTAGAGATTGAAAGAGTGCCCTCCCAAATATGTGAAACTTGAAGGAATTAGGTTAGAAAATATATTTAAAAAAATACAAGTGACACCTCCACTCTGTGGAGCCCTACATGGAACAAGAGAACTGAAACACTACCTAACTGGTAGCTGGAGCTACAGATATTATGAATGTCCTGGTGAAGAGGGACTAATGGTAATGGGACAGCCAATAGTGCACACTTCATAGGCTGGCTTGAAAGCAGGACTCTTTTCTTGTTCGATTTAACCTTAACGGGCAGCCACATTTAGGTTGTGCTTGAATAAATGCAAAATTCAATGTCCTATAACCTTACAATGTTATCTCTTCTCCACACAAATAATGGAATCTCTAGGATCTTGAAAATTACTATGACTATTATCTCTTTCCCATTTGTTTTGCTCTGATATTGAATAAAGTATGGAAAATTTCCACAGTCATTTAGGAGCTTTACTTGATTTCCATTATGGAACAAAGAACATTTATGTCTGTAAGTACGAACACATGAGGAAAAAAACACAGATACAGACATGTGTGAAAACTCAAAGAAAATCAACTCAAAGAAAATTATATAAGTTGCCTATAGACATCAACGTGGTGAAACTCCATCTCTACTAAAATCACAAAAATGAGCTGGGCATGGTGGTGTGCACCTGTAAGGCTGAGGAGGAGAATGCTTAGACCCAGGAGGTGGAGATAGCACCATTTCACTCCAGCCTGGGCAACAGACCTAGGTTCCATCTCAAAATAAATAAATAATAAAATAATATAAATAAAAACATATGTTAATAATAAAACATATATATATATATAATTATCACAAACATCAATATTCTATAAATGACAGCTCTCCAGGTTATAGAAAAACATAATCTTTTAAAGTCGTGTTTGAGATTATCATTAAATTGACAGCAACCATCAATCCAGCTATCCCAAATAAAACTAGAGAGCAATTTCATTTATGAATATAAGTAGAAAATAATTTGTAAATGTAAAACATATTCAGTATTGAAATATAATAGAACTTATGAAATTCAAGTAATGTTTATTCTAATAATATGTATTATGTTGTATATTTGTATATTAAGATGCATAATAATATATTTCACTGATGTGATACTTTAAGAAAAGAAAATGAAGGTAGATCACATCAATAGCTGCTGACATATAATTTGATATCATTAAGGAGGTGTTAATGAGTAAGCAAATTATAAACTCCTGTTGACTTAGTGTTTATTCTTAAAAGTGGAGTAAGATGTATCTGAAATCAATAGCATAAATTATTTATTACATGTGACTCTTCAAGCCCAAATACTTAGAAGTAAAACATGGAAACAAAGTATGAAAATAAATCATTTTAAAGACAAGGTTTATGAAAAAAGAAAGTCTTTTGAAAAGTATGCACTTTTTGATATGGTTGTTTTTTCCTTGCAAACTTGTTTAAGTTCCTTGTAGTTTCTGGATATTAGTCCTTTGTCAAATGGATAGACTGCAAAATTTTTCTCCCATTCTGTAGGTTTCCTGTTCACTCTGATAATAGTATATTGTGCTGTATAGAAGCTCTTTAGTTTAACTAGAACCTATTTGTCAATTTTGGCTTTTGTTGCAATTGGTTTTGGTGTTTTAATCATGACATTTATGTGACCAACAAACATGAATAAAAGCTCATCATCAATGGTCATTAGAGAAATGCAAATAAAAACCACAATGAGATACCATCTCATGCCAGTTAGAAGGGTGATCATTAAAAAATCAGGAAACAACAGATGCTGGAGCAGATGTGGAGAAATAGGAATACTTTTACACTGTTGTTGGGAGTTCAATCATTTGGAAGACAGTGTGATGATCCCTCAAGGATCTAGAACTAGAAATACCATTTAACCTAGTAATCCCATTACTGGATCTATACCCAAAGGATTATAAATCGTTCTATTATAAAGACACATGCACGTGTATGTTTATTGCAGCACTATTTACAATAGCAAAGACTTGGAACCGACCCAAATGCCCATCAATAATAGACTGGACAAAGAAAATGTGGCACATGTATACCATGGAATACTATGCAGCCATAAAAAGAGTGAGTTCATGTCCTTTGAAGGGACATAGATGAAGCTGGAAACATCATTTGCAGAAAACTAACACAGAAACAGAAAACCAAACACTGCATGTTCTCACTCATAAGTAGGAGTTGAACAATGACAAATACAGGCCCAGGAAGGGGAATATCACACACTAACGGGCCTGTCAGTGGGTGGGGGCAAGGGGAGGAATAGTATTAGGAGAAATACCTAACATAGATGACAGGTTGATGGGTGCAGCAAACCAACATTCTTACAACAAGGATGGCCTTTCCTTCATTATCCAATACTATGTGCTTCATTTCCACTTGATATCTCATTAGACTTGTTTTTGCCACTCCTATTTCTAACAAATTATGTTCAGGATTGCATAAGTATTCTCCAAGAAAGCTGAGTCTTTCTCAATAGCCTTCTTTCTGAGTCTTCACCAAAGTGACCCATACCAGTACATTCAGAACAATAGAGGCTTTTTCTAGCATGCACTCCAAAATTCTTCCACCCTCTACCCATTACCCAGTTCCAACGAATAAAGTAGTTTTAGTAAATATTACTAACTAGTAATAGTATATAATTCCAAACCAATATCCAATTTACTGTAACTTTAATGTATGAGAGTTTTCATTTCTCAAAACTTATCAGATAATAATTTGCCAATCTAATATATCAAATCGTTCCTAATTTTTGCTTAATTTGTGCTTCTTTTATTACTCTTAGGTTTAACTGTATTTTTTTGTTTGTTTGTTTTGTTTTTTTGAGATAGATTCTCGCTCTGTCGCCAGGCGCCAGGCTGGAGTGCAGTGGCACAGTCTTGGCTCACTGCAACCTCCGCGTCCTGGGTTCAAGCAATTGTCCTGCCTCAGCCTCCCAAGTAGCTGGGATTACAGGCATGTGCCACCTTGCCCAGCTATTTTTTGTATTTTTAGCAGAGACAGGGTTTTACCATGGCCAGGATGGTCTTGATCTCCTGACCTTGTGATCTGCCCACTTCGGCCTCCCAAAGTGCTGGGATTACAGGAGTGAGCCACCGCATCCAGCAGGTTTAACTGTATTTTATATTCTGTTTTGATACTCTGAATATGTCAAAATATCCTTTCAATTTTCTGCAGGTCCTGCTCCTTCTCATCTACAAGTTCTCAGCACAAACAGCATTGCTTTAGAGAGGTCAGTTTGGATTATCTTGTATGTGGTTTCTAATTTGTTTTTTCTCATCTCTTTGAAAATGCCCATTATGACACTGGTCACAACTTGTACTGTCTTGCTTAATTATTTGTTAATTGTTTACTGCCTCTGTTTCCCAACCCACAAATAAAGGCACTCCATGTTGACATGTATATTCACTCTTTTTTTATACTGTACCCCAATGTCAAAAAGAACTTCATTCATAGTATGTATTACATAAATGATTGTACCATAAATTAATTAATAATAAAACAATGATGTGCCAACTGTAGAAAATTTCCACTAGAATATAATTTCTAGGAAAGGAGAGATTTTTTTTTCCTATTAATTATTGACCTAAAACTGTACTTGGCATTTCATATATATTTAATATTTATTTACAAAATTGAATTATTTTGGTTCTTCAAAAGTTTCTTAGGGTTAGTTGCTATTTTTAGTCCAAATAATATACAGTTAAAATTGTTAAAGAACACATAAATAGAAACAGTGTTAGTTTCCAATTAAATAAGTATTGGATTTTATATCATACACACACAAACTTATTCTCTGCAAGATATGTTTTGAGGGCTAATTTAAATCATGGTGAAGATTTTCGTTTAAAAATAAAATTAGAGAAAAAAGACAAAGTCAATATTAACATATTAAAGTCAGTGACAGTGAACAATTGAACAAGATTATGAAGAATCACCTTTGAGCCCTTCTAAGCATTATAAAATAACTTCCTTATGTTGGCCAGTACATGAAACAGCTCACAAATGAGTTGACACTTTGCAGGAAGCAATTATTGCCTAAGGTAGGAAGTTTAAATGTTTGCTTTTCTTTTGTGCATCATGAAGGGGGAAAGGTCTTCCCAAAGTAAAGAAGATAATGATGTTGACACAAAGATTATAAAAAGCCATATTTCTTTGAAAATCTCCCTGAAATTCTAGTTAAAGATCAAAAGACTCTTTTACAAAACACATCTGAACAATGCGTGATCTGAAGATGACAAGAGTTGTACTACCAAATCTTTGCTGTAGTACAGCTTTTCCACATATTACTCACCCCTCCTTCCAAATGTGTTTCGTTTTTGAACAGTTATATCAGCACAAAGAAAGCTGGTTATATGTCTTCCTGTAGGCAAAAGAGATCAAACTGCTCAATGTGTGTTTATGTTGGCTTGTGAATATAAATAGTAGTTTCTTCTTATTATTTATCTGGATCTACATGTGTCACAGTTTTATACTTCTTCATAAACCAGCAAGTTCGCTACAGCTAACACAGGCAAAAACATTGTTAGAGAAGTTCTTTTTGTTAATTGGAAAATAAACTTCATGAAAAAAGTTAAATTATTCTGCTCAGCTTATCTAGGCTGGGCAGCTGGTTTAACTCAGCCCTTCATCATGCATCTCAAATGCTCCAACCAGGCAAGCAGAACAGCCAAGTCATATCTTCAAAATAATGGGAAGGACACACACTTGCAAATGGAAACCTACCCATAAATCATCTCCCAAAGTCTGGTCTTATTTACTTATTATTTAGGGTATTAGTTACTTTTGCTTTAGTCCTTGACGAAGCATGCAAAGATCTAAAGGGTAAAGCTGGTAATTCTACACATGGGAAAATGGTACTGCTGTATACTAGGCAAAAGTGTAGAAATAGACCATAGAAAGAAGGAAGAGGTCTGATCTACTACTGCATTGACCTATGGTTTTGTAAGACCTTCCAGCAATGATAACTTATTTTATAATATTAATATAGGTTAGTCCAGAGAAAACATTTCAGAGAACTTTGGTCTTTAAACTGTCAAATGTATGAGTCTAGATACCCACAACAGGGTAATAACTACAATAGCAGTCTAATCGATTATGTGAGAGACATTATTTTTTTCCACTTTAACTGCTGTAAGCCTTAATTGTTATAATTCTTATATTTAGAGTCACACGATTGTGATATTATAGGCTACTAAGTGATTGATAAAAATGTACCAATATGAACATTATCATTAGTGCAAAGGACTATCAGATTAAAGATTAAATAATTAAGTAATTAATAAGTTGCTTTAAAGATAATACAGTGGCAATCTTCACTTAACTGGAGTTAAATCATTTTATCTAATTTTGTAATCTTATTTATTGATAGAAAAATGTATGGCATGTGATTTTGAGATATGCACAATTTTCTGCATCTTAACATTTGTGTAGTAATCCTTAACTGGTTTAAAATCTCCTAGTAAACTGGAATTCTATTTGACATATAGTATAGAATCAAGATCACTGATTCAAAAAGCATGATATATGCTAACTCCTAAATAACTCAGTCATCAATACTGACAGTCTGCAACCTGTATTCAAAGTTAATGAAACAAGTTTTTAATAATATATTGTCTAATATATTTGTATTAAACAAAATATTTTTGCCAAATTAAGTGTTCTTGAATTGAAATTCTAAATAATGCTGTTAGGGTAGAAGATTTAGTCACGAAAGCTTCCTACATTGTTTCTGAAATCGTACAGGAAAAGAGAGCCATATAAACACACACACAAACGTGAAAAGTGCATTACTTTAGAAATGTATGCACTATGGTACTCATTTGTCGAAAGACTCTGAGTTCTAACATTGCCTCATACATTTTTACTATCTTTTTCAACATAGTGAAGGGCAGTTACTCATTCCTTTGGCAAATGCAGAAATTGAGGTGAGGAATTAAATAAATGAGATCAGGTATCATTGAAATAGGCATTATTCCGTATGTACGAATTCAGCCCCCTTTTAGCTTATATAAAAGGTACCTCATGTATGGATTAAGTCTGGTAATACAATGAGTTAGTCAATTAGTTATTGGAGCGAGAAAATTATAAGTGCCCTTTCACAGAAAATACATACAGGGTACTGAACAAAAGGTGGGAAAGAAAAGTAACATTCTAGTAAAAATATTTGGAACTGTGGATACTCAATTTTAAATTTAATACTGCCGAAAATCTTCACAATACCAACACCAGGTAGATATGTTTATAGCTACATTCAGTAAAATACACTTAGTAACACAATTATAATTTCAATTTATATTTAAAAATCAGGACGCAATCCCCAACAAACAAAATACATAGAAGAAAATATTAAATTTTTGGCCGGGCGCGGTGCCTCACGCCTATAATCCCAGCACTTTGGGAGGCCGAGGTGGGTGGATCACGAGGTCAAGAGATCAAGACCATCCTGGTCAACAAGGTGAAACCCTGTCTCTACTAAAAATACAAAAATTAGCTGGGCATGGTGGTGCGTGCCTGTAGTCCCAGCTACTCGGGAGGCTGAGGCAGGAGAATTGCCTGAACCCAGGAGGCGGAGGTTGCGATGAGCCGAGATCGCGCCATTGCACTCCAGCCTGGGTAACAAGAGCAAAACTCTGTCTCAAAAAAAAAAAAAAAAAAAAGAAAATATTAAATTTTTGTATCATGTAAAGATATGAAAATTTATTGTAAAGTCCAGCCTGAACCTGGTCTCCTCTTATTATTCTGGGATCATTGCTTACTATCCCCATTCCCTGGTCTTTTTTTATATTTTGAGACAGAGTCTCGCTCTTTTGCACAGGCTGGGGTGCAGTGGCATGATCTGGGCCCACTGCAACCTCCATCCCCTGGGTTCAAGAGACCCTCCTGCCTCAGCCTCTCAAGTAGCTGGGATTACAGGCACCCGCCACCATCCCCAGCTTATAATTATTATTATTATTATTTTTTAGTAGAGATGGATTTTCTCCATGTTGGCCAGGCTGGTCTTATACTCCTGATCTCAAGTGATCCACCAGCCTCAGCCTCCCAAAGTGTAGGATTACAGGCATGAGCCACTGTGCCTGACCTCCCTGGTATTTAAAATACTCATAGCACACACAAACACACAACAAATGACAACCAGGTCACATTAAATATACTTCAGTTGCTGCACTCTGCCATGCTATCTCTTGCCATGATTTTACCCATGTTGATCTCTCTGCCAAGATAACTATTTCTTCTTGCCTTCATCTCTTACCTTTTTTGATGTCTCATCATTTTTAACTATTTTATTTTTAAAAGGAGATTATAACAATTAGCATTATTTTGGTGAGAATTAAATGAGTTAATGCCTGCAAAACACATAGGGTAATTACAGAAACATACAAAGATAATATACATTATATTTAATATTACTACTCACCCTACTGATAACTACCTAATAATCATTTCCAATTGCAAGTCTCCTCTGGCCTAATAGTATGTTTACATCCCAAATATGTAACATCTATGTTCCCTGACATATATCACACTGTGTTACAATTGTGGATTTGCTTATCTGTATACTCCCTCCACTCATCTGTAACATCACTGAAAAATGTTTATCTTTTTACCACATATAATAACTATCAAAAAGGGAAAAATAAAGATGATATACAAAAAAACTACACGCATAGGGGCATGCCAGCAGATCATATGGACTGTAGACTAATTCCTATCTAAATTGTTTGAGCACTGCCAATATAGTTCTTGAAAAATGAAGTGAAAAACTTTTCATGGTGATTAAAAAGAAAGGCCAAAATGCTATCAAAAAATTCGTTGAAAAGCACCGGAAATTATAAAAGTGGAGTATAAATATATATACATTTGGCAAAGAAATTTTAAAAAATTGGTTAAGAAGGCAGCAAACCACACTGCCATGTGTGTACCTATGCAACAATCTTGCATAGGTACACAAACCCCAAAACATAAAATGCAATAAAAAATACTGTATAAATAAATAAAACATGAAAAGAGGCATTTAAAAAAATAGGTTATAACATATTCACCAACTGTGTTAATCAGGGTTACTCAGAGAAACATAACCAATAGAATACTAGATATAGATAGATTAGATAGGTAGAGTAAGAGGGAGTTTCATTTTAAAGAATTCATTTATATAATTCTGGAGTCTGGCAAGTCAAAAATCTGCAAGGTAGGCCAGAAGTTGGAAGACCCAAGGAAGAGGTCATGTTGCAGCTCCAGTCCAAAAGTAGTCTGTTGGCCAAATACTTTGTCCTTCAGACAGCAGTCTTTTTTCTCTTGGAGAATTCAAGTAATCATTAGATGATGCATACCTACATTATGGAAGGTAACCTGGTGTATTTCAAGTCTACTGATTTAAATGTTGTCTTCTAGAAATAACCACACTGCAACATCTAGACCTACCTAAGTTGACACATAAAATTAACCATCAGTACACTAAAAAAGTCAGATTCTCTCCACGTTTTAGCCATTGGCCAATTACTTAGTCTCCTTCATTTCAAACCAAAGTCATAAAGGGATTGGGTTTGGAAAATGAGGTGCCCAATGGAATCCATCTGCCCTAGGTTTTGCTTTTGAAGAATTAATGGCTACTTTTTATTTGTAGTAGTATTTCCATTATTAATATGAATAATTCTTTGCTATATTTTGCTGCTATAAGCACAGACTTTCCAGTGATGTAATCAACAACTTCCGCAGCCGTATATTCCAAAGGCCTGAATCTAAATTATTGTATGTCATTAGTAAAGCAACTCTAATCAAATATTCACAAACTCTTGTGATAGCCTTCAAATATCTACAGAAAAGCAAACAAAAATTTATCATTGTAAGTGTTACAAGGTCATTATGAATTTAAAATGAAACTTGTTTATAAAACAGACTAGTGCATGGCAGATTGCAAATTCACAATAAATGAGATTGTCATTTTGATTGCCACTTTATATTTCTGTCAGAAGAGCAAGCAATTAGGAAATTAAAAATAAAAATCAAGTCAATGTGTACTAAGGCCTGTTTTAATCCAACCATAAACTTATGCATTACTTAATATAGCTTTACACCTTTCCAAATTTTCACATGAAAACATACTAAAATATAATTTCAATGTATTAAAAAATGAATGAACAACAAAGTAAGATGATCACAATTATCTTAATATTCTTTATAAAGAAAGAAATTAACGACTGAGTATTGTACCAACCTCAATATGTATCTTGCAATTATGTATTTCTTGTTATAATAGAGATTGATTCATAATAATATAGCCACATATGAGTCTAGCTTGTCAGTGCAAAATGCCATCGAAAGGAGAAAATAACTGCTTAGGGAGAAGTTAGGTAAAGAGCTCTTTAGGCTGACCTTTTGCTGCTAAATTGATGATGTTCTCATTAACAGCAACCCTGCTGTTTGCCCTCAATAAAAGATAACATCCTGCTGTTAACGTGATTTCCATTTTTGTGATTTAATGACGCAATTATATTAAAGATGCTTTTTTCAAATGGATTAGGTTTTAAAAAGGATAAAAATGTTTTACAGGTATTTATTCTGTTTTCCACAAACCAAATATTTTTAACATTGTGTGATTATATATGATAAATCTATCAAAAAGGTGGATGACATTCAAGCCATTTTTCTAAATATACTTGTTACTAAAAATAATTAGTTATTAAACCTTGTATTATAAATATTTAATATTTTTTCTTGTGGTACAGCTACCATTATTGTCCATAGGATAATCAATTTAATTTATTTTGTACCATGAAAAAATTACATTTTTTCCTGAAATTCAGATAACTCTTTTCATAATTTAATTGAATCTTGATATTGCAGAAGCCTGGTCATTAGATATATTTTCTGAATGAAAGCAACCTCTCATTATGAGAAGAGCAAAGATGTTGAAATCTGGCAGATCTATGTTTAAATTTTGACTTTAACCTTTATTAGATTTTGAACAAATTATAGTCCCTAGAATAATATTAGTTTTTTTCCATCTGATTAAGTAGTGAATGGAAAGTTAGATAATGCATATAAATTAGATAATGAATATAAATCACATGGTTTATACCTGGTGCCAAGCTTAGGCTTTTTAACTTGGGGTATCTAACGATTTAATGAAGGAGGACACCAAGGAAGGAGTTTCGTTCATTTTTGAGTCTCTTGTCTTGATTCATGGGACACTTACATAATCTGTAAATTGTGAGATATATATATATATATATATATATATATATATATATATTTATATGTTTCTGTGGAAATCGTTGTTTTTTATTTTATTATGATTCAAATGTTTGTCCATAAAATACTATTAGTATTTTTTTTTTATTTAACAGGTCAGTTTGCTTTTGAGAAAAAGACATGAAAAAGAAAAGCTCAAGAGAATACATGTAAATATTGAATACATATGTAGAGCATCCAGGCTCCCATATTCAATTCCAAAATAAAGAGAAGGCTATTGTGAGACTGTCCTCCCACCACACACACACACACACACACACACACACACACACACACACACAGTTTCCCATAGACATGAGTACCTGGAAAAGAAAAGACAGAACAGTGGCACCTTAGTTGGGCAACAGCTGTACTCAGAGAAAATCATCAACAGATTTATAAATATGCATCTTCATGTGAATTAATATTAATATTTATTTTGCCTTAGCTGGGCATGGTGGCGCGTGCCTGTAATCCCAGCTACTCGGGAGGCTGAGGCAGGAGAATTGCCTGAACCCGGGAGGCGGAGGTTGCGGTGAGCCGAGATCGCGCCATTGCACTCCAGCCTGGGTAACAAGAGCGAAACTCCGTCTCAAAAAAAAAATAATAATAATAAAATAAAATAAAATAAAATAAAGAAAAAAAAAAAAGAAAAAAAAATAATATTTATTTTGCCATAGAGCAAGAAAGCTTAGGAATGCAAGAGTCTGATGAAGGCAGAAAATATGGTTAAGGAAGTGAGCAAAGTAGGATCTGACAACTTAAGATTAATAAATTCTCATATGAGATATTAGAAGCAAAGAAAAATTCTAAAAGTTAATAAGATAATTTGTTGTAATAGAATACAGGTGTCCTAAATTATTCTATGAATTTTATCTTTATTTATTTTTTCATTTGTTTTTGTATATTTTATGTTTTAAAGCTTTACTATAGTATTGCACTATAAAATGACAATAGAAATGATTCCATTGTATTAAAAAGTTAAAATGAAAGCTTATGAAATGTTAAACTTCACAGAAAACATAGTAAAATATTCTAATCAGTTGCATTTCAAAGTATAACTCCTTTTAAAAATATATATGAGATGCTATAAATTAATTAGATTGAAGAAACATAGATCAGTGTTTTATTCCAAAATTGTATTACTAACTAATGTCAAAAAGGCATCTAGAAATTAGTGCTTCTATCTCCTGTTCACTGTTCTTTCCTCATCAAATCCTTACTTCTTTTAGATATAAATTACTGGTTTAAAAGTAAATATGGCATAGTTACAACTCTCTATAATTACATTTTCTTCAATTAACTTTTAAATTTATCTTCCACTGTTTTTCTTCTATTATTCTGGGTCTAGTGTCTTACCATACAAAAGATATTATGACTTAGTTGGTATTCGGGATTTGAAGAAGTGTTTCTGTTTTGAGTCCAGAATGTGTGTTTGAAAATTAAAACAACAACGACAACAACAAACACATTTCTTTGATTGTAAGAGTACTTTTTGTTTGAGTGGGAAAAAAGCTTAGTAATATAAAAAAGCTTAGTAATATATTAAGTTAAATAATCTAAAACAATTATTACATTTAGCTCATTGGAGAGAAATATTGTTTTAAAAATGTAGCATATACAATTTTCCAATTATATGCAAAGTACTTTTGTGGGTGATGGGTAGAATCAACACATCATAAAATGTCATTCACATTTGTGGACAATATTGACACTGACCAATAACCAGCTTCCTCTCCTTGATCATGACAGACATAATAGTTCATGCTCATTTCCAGTTAGGCACAGCTATAGGACTAGTTCTGGGCAATTAAATGTGAGTGGAGGTAACCTTTGTGTTTTACAGTTGAGATAGTGTACAGCTCACGTGACATTCTCTTTTCACTCTTTCTCTCTCTAGCAGTGATTGTAAAAGTGCTGAGGTTATTACTGCATCAAAATTTAGTCTATATTGACCGTATCACTTTTAAACATAATTTCAAACATCTAGATCACTCTTTACAACCCTGTGTAGGAAAGCCAAGGGTAGATGTCAAAGCCTGGCAGGAACCTTGCTTACCTAAAGATAAAAGCAAATGGTAGAAGTGACATCTACCAACAGGCATATGAGGAGGATACAGAAAAATTCACATAGTGCATACATGATTTGAGTTACCCTCAGCACCTGTGTTTTCAATAGGAATTGGGTTAGCTAATACATGATCTCAAGGATAAGAACACCAGAGTCAAAGAATCAGGAGACTAAAATGATAGTTTTCAATGTGGCCTGAATCATTTGTAAATTATCTACAATATTCAAATTCTGTAAGACTACAATTTATATCATATTCCACCTAATCTGTGATTGAAAGTCTCAGTTTTAGAGGAGAGAAGAACCATGACCACTGCATGTTAAAGCTCAACTATTAATATTTCTCTTCATTTAATTAACTCACTTTCTAGGAGAGCCTGATATTTGGTTTGACTACTCAGTTTTTACTTTACGAGCACTACAACATCTATTTTTTTAGGATCTTCCCTTTACGTATCATAAGTTTCTGCAATTTACCATCTGATCACTGCATAATTTTAACTTCCAGACAATTAGTCTCTTCTCATTATGCTATGCAAAACTGATTATTATCCCACATTCTTTCATCCTATACTAGTATCCAAACCAAACACACACACACACACACACACACACACACACACGATTACATTACCCCAAGTCTCTGGTTTTACCTCTGGTTGTATTGGGGGAACTGACTCCAGCACAGTGATCTGGACCTTATAGTAAGAAACCATGAATTGACTCATGACAACACATAGAGACTCTAGGTAAGAGCAGAAAATCAGCAATACCATCTCATGAGCCAGCCAGCCAATCTTGGCGTTGAGTATAAAATTTGTCTGCAGGGCTTCCTTTGCAGATCCAATTTAAATAAGAAATGATAAAAGTCTTACCTAAACCATGCAAATTATAATAGTATCTAACATTTTTAAGGAAAATTAAGATGCTTGGAAATATATTTCTATATTAATCATAAAAAGTCAAACTCACGCTTCAGCCTTCAATTAGTTGATATACCCTTTAAATGGTTTTTCAATACTCTAACACCTAGAAGGGAAAAATAAAACTTATTATAATAAAAAAGGATGCACTTTGTTGAGCAATCAATAGGTAATTTTGTACACTGACCCGTTATTTTTTCCTTGCCCCAAGGAACATGAAAAGAAATAGCTAGACAGTGGTTTCAGATTTTTATATATAATTGCAAATCCTTTCATTCAGGCTTAGGTACACGCATTTGTCATATTATAGCTGATATATATTGATATACAATTTCCTACTTTTACAAAATAATAATAAGAAAATAAAAGACATAATTTCTTTTTTTCTGCTTTTTTAAATTATCAGAATTTTCATTAAAACTTCAGATACTCTTCTGAGAATCCATTAAATTGTCTGACATTGTAGTTAAAAGAGATCTCTGTGGTTAAAAGGGATGGGAACCTCTAAATAAATGCACTATCTGCTAGGAAAAAAAATTAAGATTTCTTTTACTTTGTCAATTTTGATTTAACAGAATCTCATTCTAAAAATTATGAAGTGATCATATCAGTAATAAATTAACACTGATGTATTTTAATTTAAAAGATATCTGGAGGTTCTTACAAATTTTAAACATCCAGTTTCTTGGATGTTTAAACATCCAAGAAACTGGATGTTTAAAATTTGTAAGAACCTCCAAATATCTTTAAAATAACTTGTATTCTTATAAGCCATTGCCTGTAGTATAAACAGTGTTTAAAACACCTTATGATATCTGCAATGACATTTTTCTTATGAGGCATAGTTTTATATAAATGCTATGTCATGCTTTGAAGACGCAGAGGTAGAGTCTTAGCATAGAAAATAATGCATGCCCTTCATACAAACAACCTAAGAACAAGTACTAGAGCATGGTATGTTGAGGAGGGAACTGTGCAGAATAATGTAAGGGGAAGGGGCTGACTGAGCAGACAATCTGAGCCCACTTCCCAATTTGGCCTAAGAAAGGCAGGAGAGGGAGACAGCACAAAGTTTATTTTTAGTAAAAATCAACACGTATTTGAAGTTCCAGGGTACACGTAACAGGAAGTGCAGGTTTGTTACATAGGTAAGTGTAGTTTGCCATGGTGGTTTGCTACACAGATCAACCCATCATCCAGGTGTTAAGCCTAGTCATTAGGGAAAACTTTCAAGGATTCAAGAGAGAATAAAAATTAATTTTAAAATAAATTATTATTGGGGAATTGTTATCTAATACTGATTGAAAATAGTTAATTCTATTAGAAAAAGCAGGCATTACTTCTTGTTTTTTTTTTAGATTCAAAGTAAATGGAAATAATACACTGAATAAAACATATAGAGTTAATGCCTTTTAAACCTTATTAACTCAGGCTACTGGAACCACATAATAATTTAATGTGTAATGAATAAATTATTTTAGAATAAAGTTCTTTTCAGAGAGTAGTATTTAATTGTTGAATGCCCTTTATCTCAAGAGAATTGATTTCCATTTAAATGAGGAGTCCATCAAGTAATTATCCATGTAGATTTTTTTATTAATATAAAAATTGTTGAGTACCTGTTTTAGTACATATGGAAATTATGGTGTGCTTTGTTAATGTTGATGATGTTAGGCAATTAAATTAATACTTTAAAAATTATATTCTCTACCACTCAATAAACTAAATTAATTAAAGATTCTTAAGGAAATAATACATTATCCACTTCAACTTAAGCAACAACAATGTTTTACTGTTTCAAGCATAAATATACATCTTGATAGGGTAATTGTGTGTGTGCCTTTTAATAATACAAACAAATCCTCAATTATCATCACCATTTATTAATATAAAAATTTTTTACTACAGTAGAAACATACCTGAGATATAATGAGTTTATTTTCAGACCACTGCAATAAAGTGAATATCATGATAAAGCAAGTCCTATCACTTCTTTTGGCTTCCCCATGCATATAAAAGTTACATCTATACTGCAGTGTACTAAGTATGCAATAGTATTATGTCTAAAAAAAAGCAGTGTACCTACCCTAATTACAAATACATTATTGCTTAAAAATCCTAATGATCATCTGATATTTTGGTGACTCATAAACCTTTTGCTGGTGAATGGTCATGACTCCATGTTATTGGCTGCTGATTGATCAGGGTGGTGGTTGCTGAAGATTGAGATGGCCATGGCAATTTCTGTAAAATAAGTTAACAACAAAATTGCTATATCAATTGACTCTTCCTTTCATAAAAGATTTTCCTGTAGCATGCAATGCTATGGACAGCATTTTATCCACAGCAGGACTTCTTTCAAAATTAGAATCAACCTTCTCAAAATCTACCATTGCTTTATAAACTAGGTTTATGCAATATTCTAAATCTTTTGTTTTTTCAACAGTGTGCTATAGCATCTTCACCAAGATTAGATTTCATCTCAAGAAGCAACTTTCTTTGTTTATTCAAAGAAACAAATTCTCAACCATTCAAGTTTTACCATGAGATAGCAGCAATTGAGTCACATTTTCAAGTTCCACTTCTAATTCTAGTTCTTCTGCTATTTCTACCACATTTGCAGTTATTACCCCCACTGTATCCGTGAGCCTCTCAAAGGTATCTATGAGAGCTGAAATCAATTTCTTCCAAACTTCTGTTAATGTTGATATTTTGATCTTCTCCCATGATTTATAAATGCTCTCAATGAGATCCAGAAGGATTAATCCTTTCTGACTTTGCCCAGGTCCATCAGAAGAATCAATATATTTGGCAAACATGGACTTAGAAAATGTATTTATGAAATCATAAGACTTGAAAATCAAAATTCTCCTTGATCAGTGAACTTCAGAATGGATGTTGTGTTAGTAGGCATGAAAACAACATAATCTCCCTAGACATCTGTATTAGAGCAATCAGGTGACCAGGTGCATTGTCACTGAGCAGTAATATTTTAAAAGAAATATTTTTTCTAAGTAAAATTTCTCAACATTGGGCTTAAAATATTCGGTAAACCATGATATGCACATATATGTTTTTATCCAGGCTTTGTTATTTCATCTCTAGCGCACAGCAAAATAGATTTAGCATAATTTTTAATAGCACTAGGGTTTTTAAATGGTAGACAAGCATTGGCTCATCATTACTGGCAACGTTCAAGAAAACATCTTTAAGCCACCAGCTGTATAATCTGCCCAGAGAGTCAGTTGGTCCTTTGAAGATTGAAGCCAGGAAATAACCTTTCTTTAGCTATGAAAGCTCTAGATGGCAACTTCTTCTCATAAAAGATTGTTTTGTGTATATCAAAAATCACTTGTTCAGTATAGCCACATTCATCCGTGATCTGAGCCTGATCTTCAGGATAACTTGCTAAAGCTTCTACATCAGCCTTTGTTGCTTTATCTTGTACTTTTTTTTGATGCTCTCTTAAACTTCCTGAACCAACCTCAACAACCTCTGCGCTCTTCAAACTTTTTTTTTTTTTTTTTTTTTTTTTTGGCAACTCTCTCACCTCTCTTTTTGCCTTCATAGAATTAAAGAGAGTAAGAGCCTTGCTCTGAATTAGGCTTTTGCTTAAGGAAATATTCGAGCTGATTTGATCTTCTGTCCAGACAGCCTAAACTTCCTTCATATCAGCAATAAGGCTGTTTTACCTTCTTATCATTTTTGCATTCACTGGAGTAGCACTTCTAATTTCTTTCAAGAACTTTTCCTTTGCATTCACACCCTAGCTAATTGTTACAAAAGGCTTAGTTTGGAGCTTATTTCAGCTTTTGACGTTCCTTTTTTCACTATACTTAATCATTCTTAGCTTATTATTTACAGTTAAAGACATGCAACTTTTCCTTTCACTTGAACACTTAGAGGCCATTGTACAGTTATTATTCGGCCTAAATCTAATATTGTTGTGTCTCAGAGAATAGGGAGGCCTGAGGAAAGGAAGGCTCCAGGACTGGTCAATGGAGAAGTCAGAGCACATAAAGCATTTGTTGAATAAGTGTGACTACTTACATAGGCACAGTTTGTGTCACCCCAAAGCAATTAGTAACATCAAGGATTGCTAATGGCACATCACTGTAACACATATAATCATAATATAAAGTTAAAAACATTGTGAAAATTATCAAAATGTGAAAAAGACAAAAAGAGAGCACATGCTGTTGTAAAAATGATGCTGATATACTTGCTCAATGCAGGGTTCCCACAAACCTTCAATATGTAAAAAATGCATGATATGCAAAGAGCAATAAATCAAAGTTCAATAAAACAAGTTATATCTGTGTGTGTCAATCTTGAAAAACCATCCAGCACAAACATGTGAAACTAGAAAATGTGAAAACTGAGTATATGTATTATCTTAAAAATCTAAAAAATGCATTAAAAGTATTTTAAATTAATAAGCTAATTTTGAATGATAAGTGCTATAGAATGTTTATGATTACTTAAAATCCTACGAAAAGCTGTAGTTCTAATTCACTTCTAAGATTATCTTGCCATTATTTTTAATGTAAAGAAATTACAGCCATACATTTACTCCATTAAGCTAGTAATATCGTCCTTTATCAATATTGAAAATCTTCTGGTTTCTGTTAAATCTATTTACTTTCTTCCAACTAATTTATAAAGAATAATGAATCACCCCTAATTTTAAAAAAGGAAAGAAAATTAAAAACAAATATGCTTACATGTATACTTTTCTAATTCTAGTAAGAGTGGGCTGTCTCTTCCAGCTCTGTTTAACATGCTACATAAAATCAGGATTAACTTGCAGCTGATATGAAATAGCTCTTTGGTTGTGTCCAGAGATGTATGGAACTACAGCACTGAGCAATGGCCAAGATAGTATTAAAATGTAATAATATTGATTTATAATATGCTGTTTGAGGTCCTGAAATCATGCTGGATATTCCTCGTGTAAACTGGTATATATTGTTTATTACAATGCATAGAACAATTTTTCATCATATGCATCTTATATGGGATATGTAACCAGTGGGATATAAAATATTTCAGTATATCCGTATCTGTACCTTTGTTTACCTGAGAGTGAAATACCTTGAATATATTAGTGGTTTATGAGCCACAGGCAAATTGTTTCTTTTGCAATTCTTTAATCTGAGCTTGGATATATCAGAACATTTAAACTGTATCTATATATTTTGTATATCTTCCTTGGAAAATGAACCATAACTTTTGAAAACTATATTTTTAAAAATTCAAATCTCAGCTCATGTAACATACAGCAAGCAAATGAAGAAACATTAAAGAAAATCTTCTAAATCTTGATAAGAATAAAATCTTGTGCACTTGTTCTGCAATCTGCTATTCCCTGTCTGATGTCACACCCAGGCATTGAAGGCTCTATTCTGGAATGTGTTGTCAAGAACAAATGGTTTCCTCTCCCCGATTCCCAGTCTAAGAACAGCCTTCCTAGAATGGGAAGGCTATCGACATTCCTAGAATGGGAAGGCTGTTGACATTTCTCATCTCACCATCATTGGTAGGGTGGAAAGTCTACTTCAGCAAGACAAGAATCTTGGGCCCCAATCACCCTGCTGTGGCTCATTTATAGGGCATGCTGGAAGACATTGAGAAGACCTGGGACTATTGCCCTGACCCAATAACCCACGCATAAAAAACGGCCATCATTTTGAGAAAAGTCAGCCACTGTTCCTGCCAACAGCATCAGAGAAATTGCAGAGTATTATTCCATAAGGAAAAATGCAGGGTTGTTCCTCTCTCTAAATGGACTAACTTTATTTGTGAGACCATCAAGCCTAAGGATACAGTCAAAAACAATGGTGATTTTTGTGAGAAGTAATTATAAGGAGTCTCATAGCTACATAATAGCAACAAGCTAAACAAGTTAGACATTGAAAGAAAAAAAACATGTGCACAGTTAGGAAGAGCCTTCCTGAGATCAAAACAAGGTTCATGATGACTCAATGATTCTTCCTGCAAAGATCCTGACTTTCACTGTATTAGGTTTTGGAAGAGTTTATGGATGGCATATTGACAACAACACTGTTTTGGTTTTTAGTAAGCAAACAGTGGAGGCTACCAGATGGATGTGATGCCAAATAGAGGTAGATGTACTAGATTTTGACAAAACCATCAGGGGAAGAGTCAGTCAAAGGGAACCCAGCTAAACTACTGTCATCCTAGGGTGGCTGTGTGCAGCCTTAGAAAACTTCTTTCAGCATGCTGCTTATGCCCTATGAGTGAGCCATGGTTTGCATGCTCTGAGAAATGAATTCAGAGGATACATATTGCAGAGAAAACAGGTTTCACTGAAGTAGCACAGGCAAGTAACTAAACAAAAGCAAACAACACAAGTCCTGGAAGTGAGTTCAGGTTCAGCAACTCAGTAGAATTGCAACAGTATATTATCTAAAATATTGAGTTTTCAACAACACATTATGGGATGCGCAAAGAAACAGGAATCCAATGCACAAGAAAAAAAAAGAAAACAGGCAAAAAGGACTGTTTGAAAAGACTGAGGTATCAGCAGACAATGGCTTAAATAGATAGTATAAATATATTTTTAAAAACTGAAAAAGTGCTTGAAGAAGTAAAGGAAGGTATGATGACACTTTCATTAAATCAAGAACATCAATAAAGATATTAAAATTATAACAAGTAGAAACTTTTGAAGGTGAAAAGTACAATAATTGAAATGAAAATAATAATTACAAACCCTCACCAATAGTTGTGAGCTGGCAAAAGAAAGCAAATTTAAGGACAGATTGACAGAGATTAAGCAATCTGCAAAACAGAGGGATAAAAAGAGAATGAGGAAAAATCAATAGAATCTCAGAGAATTTGGGATACCATTAAGCACATCAATATGCCTATAATGGGAATACCAGAGAGACTGGAAGGGGCAGAGGAAATGCTTAAAGAAATAATAACTGAAAATCTCACCAATTTCATGAAAACATTTCCATACACAATCAAGAAACTCAACAAACTCTAAACAGTATAAATGCAAAGAGGTCTTGTGTACCCAGCCACAAAATAGTTAAAATGTTGAAAGATGACAAAGAGTATGATTTAGTTTATTTTCAGTACTACCACTTGGCAAAGGAGTATAGTGCCTTTCTTCCTCATGCCTTAGGTCTATTGGTTTAAAATTGCCTCGCACAATTAAAGCTGCAGCTTATTGTCACAGTTAACCTGGAATATTACCTAGAGTTGGAAATACTGCTGCCTGACATAATACAAACTGTAGACGATAGGTGGGTTTTCCAAGCCTATTCATCAGTATAAAGAAGACACATTTACATTGACAAGAAAATAGGGGATAAAAGTAACCTCTGTTAAATCTCACTTGCTAGTCTTTTTAATTACAGAAAAAAAAGTTATCTCTTTTGTATTTGCACTGTTATTACTTTGAGTAATAATATAAGAATGAGACAGCATATTATTGAATATACATTATTTTAATGAAGGCATATTATTTAAAAAAGAAAGATGACAAAGAGAAAATCATGAAAGAAACAAAAACTACTTCTTACATACGATAGAACCAAAATAAGGTTAAAAACTGAATTCTAAACAGAAACGCTGGATAATTTCTTAGAATTTCTGAATAATCTCAAATCTAGCATCTTAAACAGAAATTTTAGGCCAGTTAAGAGAGAGGAGAATATTGAAAAACATTTTTTGTGACTTATTAGTCATGATTCTCCAGAGAAACAGAATTGATAAGATGTAGCTAGATGGATGGATGGATGCATGGATGCATGGGTGGATAGGTAGAGAGATTAATTTCTTTATTTTAAGGAAGTGGCTCATGTGATTGTAGAGGCATGATGAATTCAAAATCTGATGTGGGAGGCTGATTGGCTGGAGACTCAGAATGAGTTGCAGTTTAAGTTCAAAGACAGTGAGGTGGGAAACCAGGTGCAGCCAGTGCTGCAGATGAAGTCTGGAGGCAGTCTGCTGGAGAATTCTCTCTTGTTTGGGGAAGTTACCCTTGTATTCTACTTAGGCCTTCAACTGATTGGATAAGGTCAACTCATATCATAAGGTACAATCTGCTTTATTCAAGGTCTACCAATTAAATCTCATCCAAAAGTATGTTCATGGAAACATCCAGAATAACGTTTGACCAATTATCTGGACACTAAATGAACCACCACAGGAACCAGTAAAGAGTTCCTTTACTGACAAAGAACAGTATTCCCTTTGATTCAAGAACAAAGGGAATAACATTGGTGGCTTAACAAATAGCACTGCCAATCATCTGAGTGAAGTCCAATATTGCATAATGATCATTTATTTAATTTAAAAATACCCTTAGAATGTATTCATTTGATAACTTGTAAAAATGCTTTAAAGGAAAGAAGTAAAATTCAACATACAGCTCTGTAAAACTTGAAGATTGCTGAATTGTTTTAGATTACATGATCTAAAGCATTCTCTCAATAAAAACAGTACTTTTGACCTTTGCTGTTTAGATTATTTTACAGTGTTAATTTTTTTCTTGAAACATATTCCATTTCTTAGAAGCAGTTGAAAGTGTGCCAATTAATTACTTTTCATTTTATTTCACAATGAGTTTTTTCTTTATTTTCATAACCTCATGCTAATTTTCTACTTCAGTGAATTTAAGACAAAACAAAATGAATCTATTTTAAATAGGCAAAAATTAACCCAGCGTTTCTTTTTCTATTAAGAGACACAAAATCCTTTTAAACTTTCATTTATTGTTAATTTATGTTCACGTTAGCCCATAACAAAGGTTATCACTCCTCTATCATTTCAATTTGTTTTCAGCTAACTTCTCCATCATTTCAATGATAGTACTAGTTTAAATAGTCCAAGGTTATGAAATGGTACATCATCACAGTTTGACAACACCAAGTTAAGGTGGTTTGCAAGGCCAGATTACTGCCATTAACAGCCTAATAGTGGTCAGTGTCTTCCCATGGTCACCATTCACCAGAGTGTTCCTCCTTCCCGTAGTGTGGTTACCATGTACCAGAGTTCCCTCTTTTGCTAACAATCTTGCAGATCCTGAAATTTTATCATATTCAGTTACAGAAGCTTTATTTGTTCTTACCCACTGGCAAGAAATATAAAAAAGCATTAATTGTGGATATTCAGGAAAGATATATAGCTTTCTGATAATCTAATTGCCTGTGCTTGATATTAACTGCATCTACTTCCTAAGATCAACAGAATTTGCAGCCAGAAATTTCCTCACAATGTCAATTTTTAAATCTAGAATCGCAGAGTGCTGAAAGATGATTCATGCAGATACATGGTGGTTACACCTGTTAGATATTATTATGATACCAAATAATCTTGTCAGAACATGTATCTTCTGGGTTCAGAGGCATTCTTCCCTGAATAGACTTGGATGTTTATGTCACATCCTTGTTGCTTGGTTTCCTTTTTGGAGACTGTATTAATATTTTATGGCTGTCACAATAATATAACACAGATTTGAGGTGGCTTAAGTAACAGAAATGTATTGTCTTACAGTTATGGAGACTAGAAATCTGAGACAAACGTGTCAGTAGGGTTGGTTTCTTCTGAGGCTTGGTACTCTCTTCTTGCCTAGTACCTAGCTGTCTTCTCCCTTGTCTTCACATGGCCTTGCCTCTGTGTGTTTCTGTGTCCCATCTCCTCTTCTTATAAGGCACAAGTTCTGCTTGACTAGGCCAACCAGAATGGCATCATCTTAACTTAATAGCCTCTTTAAGGGCCTTGTCTCCAAATGTAATCACATTCTCAGGTATTTGGGGTTAAAGCTTCAACATAGGAATTTAAAGGGAACACAATTCACTATAGAGACCCCCAAAGATTACCTCTGTTCTTTAAGAGTAGTCCTCTTTAAACTTGGTTTGATAAAATGTGAAAAAGAGTTAGCAAGTAGAGTATAGTTGAGGATGTGATCAGAGGTGTAAGAGGCAGGTGCAATTGGCAACAATTTCTGCAGGGGAATGTAAGAAATTTGGCATTTACTCTGTAATGAAAATGCAATGGCAGATTTTAGGACATAATGGTGACCACAGAGTAGACTTTGTATAAATAGAAAATAAAGGTTACTAATACTTTCAAATGTTCACTGATTTGAAGTACTAAAATTTGATAATTAGACAAGTGTATAAAATAACTTGATACAGCTGTATAAACGTGTGTATATAAAATATTTTCTGTAGGACAAATAATCTGTTATACAATCATGCTATTCATAATGTCATTGCTATGAAGAAATACCCAAGACTGGGTAATTTATAAAGGAAAGAGGTTTGACTCACAGTTCCGCATTGCTGGGGAGCCCTCAGGAAACTTACAATCATGCTGGAAGGCAAAAGAGAAGCAGGCATCTTTGTCACAGGTGGAAGGACAGAGTGAGTGGAAGCAGGGGCAATGCCAGAATCTTATAAAACCATCAGATTTTGTGAGACTCACTCACTATCAGGAGAACAGCATGGGGAAATCTGCCCCCACGATCCAATTACCTCCACCTGGTCCTGCCATGCCATGTGGGGTATTATTAAAATTAAAGCTGAGATTTGGGTGGGGATGCAGAGACAAATCATATCAACAGGTAATGTAAGTAGGAACGTGGACCATATGTGGTATCATTTTAGTGGGTGAATTCTCTTAATTCAATAATTATGGCAGTCATGCTGGGAAAACTTGTTGGCACATTCTGTATTACACATGCCACTGGGTAATTTCACTCTGTTTCAATGTTTTTTTCAATTCCACATTGCCCATTCTATGTAAAGTCTTGCTTTCTTTATATTACTCACTTTCTGTTTATTTGATTAAAACCTCTCAGTCCCAGGTGAGTGTAATTAAAAAGTCACATGAAAACCTATTTGAGGAATGCAAATAATTGAGTCTAAATTTAAGAAAGATATATGCCACTATCCACATTATACTGAACATTTAAAACTTAATATACTTATAGATGTCAAAAATTAATAATATATAGAAAATTGGACACAACAAAAATTTTTTCAGTTTTTGCTCAGTCCAAGAACTTTCTATTCTAAGAAGAACAAAACTGAAGTTAACAATTTTGTGGACAGCCTGTTAGTATACATACATGTATAGTCAAAGATGCACATCAGTAATTAAATATATACATATACACACATATATGTGTATATGCACATATGTACATATGTTTATGTGTATGTATGTACAAAACTATATGTGCGTTTTACATGTGTCCTTATTTTACAAATAATAGCATATAGTAAGTACACTGTAGCACATCTTTCTTTTCTTAGGTGACAGCAAAATAGCTTGGAAGTTATTCCATATTAGTTCTAAAAGAGCTTCATAACTGATTCATTATCAAGCAGGCTAATTTAAACTAAGTTCTTACTAGTTTATTTACAGATATAGAGTATGTCATTGCTTATCATAGTACACAATAGGATATTTAGCCAATTTTCTATTGATGAACATTTGTTTATGATGTTTTTCTATGAAAAATAATGTTGCAATAAATAAGGCTAAAAATACATAATTATTTTAAAAATATGAATATACTTTTAGGATATAAAATTGTTCAATCATAGGATATGTATACTTTTAATTTGGAGATTGTAGCAAAATTACCCTTTGTACAGAAAATACCAGTAAACATATTCAATCCATTGCTGTATCTCTTATATCAATCCTTGAATACCTAGATAATGTAAAATATTTGATCTTTGTCAATCTGAGAATTAAAAAATGGTAACTCGTTTTATTTTAAATTGAAATTTATCTTATAAAAGACTGAACATCTTTTGCATAATACAAATATTGTCATTTTATTTTCCATTATTTAATTTTTATGACACTTTGCTCATTTTTGACCATGTTGCTATTTTCTTATTGACTTACGGAAGTTTTCATATATTAAAAAAAATATTTTATGTTTTCAATAAATTTGATTTGTTTTTAACTCATTGTATCTATCAGGTTCTCCAGAAAAATAGAACCCATAAAAAAATTAATGGAGAGACAGAGACAGAGAGATATATCAAAAAGAATTGGCTCACATGATTATGGAGGCTTGGAAGCTTTGATGTCTTAAGATCTGCAGCTGGAAATCTGGAGACCTAGGAGCACTGACACGTAGCTCCTAGTTCCTGTCCAAGTCTGAAGGCCTGAGAATTAGCAAAGCTGATGGCATAGCACCCAATCTGTGTACGACTCTGAAGACAGAATATCAATATCCCAGCTGAAGACAGCCAGGCAGATTTCCCCATGCTGTTCTCCTGATTTTGTGAGTGAGACTCACACAATCTGATGGTTTTATAAGATTCTGGCATTGCCCCTGCTCCCACTCATTCTGTCCTGCCACCTGTGACAAAGATGCCTGCTTCTCCTTTGCCCTCCAGCATGATTGTAAGTTTCCTGAGGGCTCCCCAGCAATGCGGAACTGTGAGTCAAACCTCTTTCCTTTATAAATTACCCAGTCTTGGGTATTTCTTCATAGCAATGTAAGAAGGGACTAATACACTTATCTGAGACTTGGTTCATTCATAAATGAGTTAGAGAAGAAAGGCATGTAAAAGTGCAGAGTTTAATCCTTGTCCAAATGAAATTTCCTTGAAAAGAGAGTCAAAATATCATGTCCAGATGAAAACTGGTACACTCTCTAGTATTCTTCTTATCAAGATGTTAGGTTTATTGCCCTTTCAATTGAATGTGGACTGGCTCTGTGACTTTTTCACCAAAGAAAAACCACAATTAACAAACGAATTTTGTTTGTTAATGCTACTGGCAACCTCTGCATGCATGCTTTGGGAAAAGCCAGCTTCAATGTAAAGGATTTGAATACACTAGACTACCATGCTGTGAGGAAAACTAAGCTAGCCACATGGAGAAGCCACATGAAGGGGACACATGGAGAGAGAGAGAAAGGGGAAGAGATAGGGAGAGAGAGATAAGGGGTGGGGAGAAAGAGAGAGAGAGAGAGAGAGAAGAGACCCTTAAACCCCAGATGTTCCAGGTATCCAATCTGAGTTTCCAGGCATATATGTAAAGAACACATCTAGCCTATTCACTCAATCGAGCTTACACATGACTCTGGTTCTATTTGTCTTCTCTCTACAACCACATGGGAAACCAAAAGCATGAAGTATCCACTTCAGACAATTAACTATCAGAAATATGAGGGATGATGGCAATTTTTTGCTTTGAGAGGTTGTCTGTTACATAAGGTTTGGGAACAATTTGTTACACAGAAATAGTTAAATCAGAAAAAAAAAATTAATTTGTGAGAGTGAATTGCTGCTGTGAATTTTTTCCTTAAAGAAGACATGTGAGATTGGCTTGGGGTTGGACAGCAGGCCTCTTTGAAAGGTCTTAGAAAGACTGTTTATAAATGGCAGGGAGCAATTCGTTAGGATGCTACTTACAAAATATGTTAATTAGTGACAAAAGTTGGTCATACCCTCATGTGTGCTAATGTGGAAGTAGAATGTATTCCTACTGAATTTGTGGACCTCGCTAAGTAGATTTCCAGGTAGAACTTTACAAAGTCCATCTGGTTTCTTATAGCTCTGCTTAATAATGTACAGGTAAGGAAAAAAACTAAAGAAGAAAATGTTCCATTTCAAAGCAGAAGATAGAGAAAATTGTTTCTGAGGCAGGATTTCTTGTGTTAAAAAAATGAAATATTTTCTAATCTTCAATCTCTCCCAGGAAAATACTCTTAAAATAAAAAATTGTCTTCAGTGCAACCAATGAATTCAGGACACTGGTCACCTTTAGAATGACATTCTGAGATTTTCAATTAAACCATCAGAAACATGTAATGCAGTGATTCATAAATCCTCTCTGCTAGACAAGCAGACCTGTAAGATTCTCAAGGGTATTGTCTTATGACACACTGACTTCGGTGACTTGTCTAATGAAGTGAGTTATAATTTGAAGTCCAAAAATTTTAAAAGTAATTTTACCTATTTTGACTAATTTATGTATAAATTAAGTGCATCATCTTTTATGGGTACATTTTGTGGTCCCCTAAAACAATTACAATATTAGCATCAATTTTGTTATGGCTGGAAGCTGGCTATGACATCTACTCAGCTTGAAAGAAAGATAAAGAAAGAAAAGAGAGAAAAGGAGAAGGAGGGAGGGAGGGAGGCAAGGAAGGAGGACCATTTAATATGCAAAAGAATATGATTTCAAAAACAGAGCTTAGCCGGTGGAGTGAAGATCCGCATAGAACCACACTCACAGAGCGGGGCTGGGCTCTAATCAAGGAACAAATGACAAGAGACTGACTGTATTTTAGAATTGCTCTGGACCTGTGACTTCTGCATGTTTTGCTGTTTCTCCTTACTTTGAAATGAGTCATCTACTTCAGGTTTCCATGCCTCTTCCCATTGTATGTCAGGACAGAGGGGTTGCTCCTTTAGTTTGTACCTTGACATAAAAAGAAATAACAGAAATAACATGAAAAAAAAACAGAAATAATACTTAAGAATCCAAATACAAGGAGCCTTGTTTTCACCTGAAGCTGGTTTAAATGACAAGATTGTGAACTAAAAACTGAAATTGATTTCATTATGGGGTAAAATTTTGGGAATTTTAGGAGGAGGTTAATACGTTTTGCATTTACAAGAAATGCAAATAATATGTGCCCAGAGGGTATGTTAAAGATGGCCAGCCTCCACCAAAAGCTGAATTTGGCTCAGACCTGTGATTACTCTATAACTAGCAGAATGTATCTGAGTCTTGCTGTGTCAGTTTCAGTTCTAGTATTTGAAAGTAACAGGGGGCAGGTATAGTGCGTCATGCATCTAGTCCCAGCACTTTGGGAGGCTGAGGATCACTTGAGCAACATGGCGAGAACTTATCTCTAAAAAAATTGAAAACAACAGAATAAAGAATAAGAGGAACTTCTGCTTCCTAATATCCAGGAACACAGAGGAGAAGATCCAATTGCCAAGTTTAAAGTCCAGTTAACCTGAGAGTAGCTCACTGCAAAAGAGCTCAAGATGGTCATATGGAATGGCCTCATAGAGGAAGAGAGAAAGAACCCAATTATTCCACTTCTTATATGGCAATTAGTTTCTTATTGCTGCTGTAACAAATTACTGCAAATTCAATGCCTTAAAACAAGACAATTTATTATCTTATAATTGCGGAGATCAGAAGTAAAAATTTGTAACTGTGAGCTAAAGTGAAGGTGTCAGTAGGTTTGATCCTTCTGGAGACTTTGGAAGGAAGATCGCTTTCTCTGTCTTTTCTGGAATCTAGAGGTCACCTGCATTTCTTAGCTTAGGCCACTTCCCAATAATGACATCTCTTCAACCTCTGCTGCTTGGTCATACCTTTTTTTTTCCCCTCTGTCTTGCCCCTCTCTTTTAAGGACCCTTGTGATTATATGAGTCCACCCATATAGTCCAGGATATTCTTCTTCATTTTAAGATCCTTTTGATAATTACATGTGCAAAGTCCCTTTTGTGAAATATTCACATGGTGCAGGGATTTTCCGTTATGCACATTTATTCTGGTATAAAAGGGGCACTATTCTACCATACCATCTGAAGTATCAGAACATATATGTTGGTGTGTAAGCTCTCGTGGCTCATCCAGTCAATTTGAGCCTTCAAAAGACTGCAGCTTTAGCTACCATCTGATAGCAAATACATTACAGATTATATACAAGGACTGTTGAACTAAGTACAATCTACAGAAATATAGAAGTTAATATTAAATTTTTATTTTAAGCCTTAGCTTATGGTTGTTTGTTACACAGCAATAAATAACTATAATGCTACAACTGATAAGACTAGTATTTTCTAATCATGTATCCAGGAAAATAAATGAGGTTCTATACTGGGTTAAGGTATGTTGTTTTGAGAATAACAAGGAGTGCTTCTGTGGGATTCTAAATACTGGTACTTCATGAAGTCATTCTCAGTCACTATGATAATGGTCGCAAGATTCCATGAGTCTATCTGTGGATGTAGGGCAAAAGAAAGTACTTCATACACAAATTGCTAACATGTTTTCCAAGGAATTTGTTGTTATTTCAATAATGGAACACTATTAATACATATATAATGAATACATTTTTAAAAAACAGTGTCACTGTTATCTAAATGAACAGTTTATAATGTCTTCCTGGCTGATATTTAATTGGTTTTGTGGAGTGAGTTTGCATCAAGTATGCAGATGGTGCAAAATAGGAAACACTGTGAATTCCCCAACATACTTCTAATTGTTGTTCAATATCTGTTTTGTTTTACTTTTTATAATAGTTGAATGTTGCTCATATACCTAAGAATGGACTACATTTTCCATCTTCCCTCATAATATGTGGTAAAAGTTGGGTTGGTATGTGCCACCTCTGTATCTTGATTGTAACATATGGGTGTTCTTCTTTCCTTTTGTTCTCCTTTTGTGCATGCATACAGATGCGGATATGGAAGACTGTGTCCACGTGAATAGGAGACTATTTGGTAAAGAGATGAAAAGATGTTGATACTCTGATGGTCTTTGTGAAATTGAGGTAATCCTCCAAATAGAGCCGCTAACCTACAGACTATGAAGTATCGTAAAAGGGAAAAGAGAATAACAATGACAAGAACCATCAATCTTATTTAAGCCATTAGATTTTATAATTTTTTTTTTGTTAGAGTAAAAGCTAAGTACGATAAAAACATAGTAGTTAAGATAAAAGCTATATTTACCTTAACTACTATAAACCTGGAGGAAGCTTTATTCTCACCACTATATAATCCTGGAGAAATAAAAGTAAGACTTTTATTGCAAAAATAGCTACCGCAGAAATCTTGTATGACAGCCTTGGTTAGCTAGTAACCAAAAAAAGCAATGAGATGAAATTACATAATGCGGACAACAGTCATTCCTCCAAATGTGGTGATTGTGATTGTATTAGTTCTGTATTGCTGTGTACTCTAAAATGTAGCATCTTAAATGACAAACATTTCTTATCTCTCCATTCCTGTGTGTCAAAAATCAAGACATAGCTTAGTTGGGTGTTTCTGAATTAAAATTTTTATGAGATTGTAGCAAGCTGTTGACCAGCAATCAGGCATCTCAAGACTTGACTAGGCCTGTAGGATTCACTTCTACACCCACTCATGTCTGGGTTTGTTCCTCCTAGGCTTTTGGGCTAAGGCATCACTGTCTCACATGGGCCTTTGCGTAGGACCATTCACAGCAATGTGGTGTCTTGCTTCTCCCAACACTAGATGTAAAAGAAAGGAGAAACCACAATACAGAATCTAACGTCTTTACAGATATGACTTTAAAAGTGAAGTGTCATCACTTTGCTGTACTTTTCATAAGCCAATGAGTAAGTGTGTCCCATCTGCCACAGGAGAGGTTTCTATAGGGGAATCAATACTAGAAGACTGGGACCATCGGTGGCCATCTTGGAGACTGCCTTTTACCAACCATAGAAAACAAAGTTTAGCAAACTCAAGGAAAATGTGTTTTAGATAGAGCTTGCTGACAGCTTCTTTTTCATCTCTTTTGCAAAGACAGTTAGGGTAATCTGAATTTTCACCAGAAAGAATGATGCATATTTTTACAGAGCAGCCTGGAATACGCTTACTATTTCTTATTATTTTGTCAAATAATAAAGAATTTTCTAAACTAGTAAAAAATTCTTGTAGAGATGTTCATCATTTTTGTGGTTATCCATTATGCTGATAATAAGGTAGTAAGGATGACAGTGGCAGGAAAGCCTTTTGATTTGGTTAAAGTATCAAAACATGTTATGAGTGTGTCAGATTGTTCTGATTAAAATATAAAAAACATGTGGACCATTTCACAAATTACCTTGCTATATCTACCTTGGACTGGAGCTGATAGGCCACTTAGGGATAGCCTAGCAAGGTAAACCATAAATTGCTGATCACTGAAAACATTCAGAGATGACAATGAAACACAGAGATAGTAAGAATATTTAGAATTTGAAGAAATAATTTCTAATACCTGCACCAATTATCAGAACCTAAGTGCCAATTTAAAACATAATAGAGTGTTTCCTTTAAACTGAAGCGAATAGTGAGTGAACATTGGAGCAGTGGTCACTGGATGAATCTACAAAACTTCTAGAATAAACATCCTTTATGAATATTGTGGAGCCCAGTTGATATGGTTTGGCTGTGTCCCCACTCAAATATCAACTTTAATTGTGTCTCCCAGAATTCCCATGTATTGTGGAAGGGACACAGGGGGAGGTAAATGAATCATGGGGGCTGGTCTTTCCTGTGCTATCCTTGTGATAGCTTATCACAAGATCTGATGGGCTTATAAAGGGTTTCTGCTTTTGCTTCTTTCTCATTTTCTCTTGCTGTTTCCATGTAAAAAGTGCCTTTCCATGTATACACCATGGAATACTATGCAACCACAATAAAGGATGAACTCACATCCTTTGCAGGGACACGGATGAAACTGGAAACCATCCTTCTCAGCAAACTGAACAGAAAACCAAACACTGCATATTATCACTCATAAGTGAGTGTTCAACAATGAGAACACACAGACACAGGGAGTGGAAAATCACACACCAGGGCCTGAGGGTGTGGGCCTAGAGGAGGAATAGCTGGGGGTTGGAGGATTGGGGAGGGATAGGCATTAGGAGAAATACCTAATGAAAATAACAGGACGATGGATGCAGCAAAGCACCACCATGGCATGTGTATACCTATGCAACAAACCTGCACGATCTGCACACGTACCCAAGAAGTTAAAGTATAATAAATATATACATTTTTAAAAGTGCCTTTCACCTCCGTCCATGATTCTGAGGCCCCCCCAGCCATGTGGAACTTCAAGTTCAATTAAACCTTTTTTTCTTTCCGGTCTCAGGTATGTGTTTATCAGCAGCATGGAAATGGATTAATACCGTACATTGATGCCTTTAGTGGGCATTGCTGAAAAGATACCTGAAAATGTGGAAGCAACTTTTTAACTGGGTAAAAGGCAGAGATTGCAACAGTTTGAAGGGCTCAGAAGGATGCAGAAAATGTGGGAAAGTTTGGAACTTCCTAGCGACTTGTTGAATGGCTTTGCTTAAGATGCTGAGAGCAATATATGGACAATAGAATCCAGGCTGAAGTGGTCTCAGATGGAGATGAGGAACTTGTTGGGAACTGGAGCAAAGGCAACTCTTGTTATGTTTTAGCATAGAGACTGGTGATATTTTGCCCCTTCCCTAGAGATCTGTGGAACAATGCATTTGAGAGAGATGATTTAGGGTACCTGGTGGAAGAAATTTCTAAGCAGCAAAGCATTCAAAACGTGGCTTGGGTACTGTTAAAGGCATTCAGTTTTAAAGGGGAAACTGAACATACAAGTTCAGAAAATTTACAGCCTGACTGTGGGATAAAAAAGAAAAATCCATTTCTGGGGAGAAATTCAAGTCAGTTGCAGAAATTTGCATAAGTAGCAATGTGCCTAATGTTAATCCCCAAGATCGTGAGGAAAATATCTCCAGGTCATGTTGGAGACCTTCCTGGCAGCCTTTCTCATCACAGGCTTGGACGCCCAGGAGGAAAAAGTAGTTTCACAGGTTGGGCCCAGGGTCCTTATGCTGTGTCCAGCCTGGGGACTTGGTGCCGTGTCCCAGCCGCTCTAGCTGTGGCTGAAAGGGCCAACATACACCTCAGGAGGTGGCTTCAGAGGGTGAAAACCCCATCCCTTGGCAACTTTCATGTGATGTTGAACCTGTGGGTACACAGAAGTCAAGAAGTCAAGAACTGAGGTTTGGAAACTTCCACCTAGATTTCAGAAGATGTAAGGAAACGCCTGGATGCCCAAATAAAAATTTGCTGTGGGGGCAGGACCCTCATGAAGAACCTCTGCTAAGGCAGTGTGGCAGGGAAATGTGGGGTCAGAGCCCCCACACAGAATCCTTACTGGGGTGCTGCCTAGTGAGACTATGAGAAGGCCACCATCCTCCAGACCTCAGAATGGTAGATCCACTGATAGCTTAAACCCTGGGCCTGGAAAAGCCACAGACACTAAATGCCAGCCTGTGAAAGCAGCCAGAAGGGGGGCTGTACCCTGAAAAGCCACAGGGGCGGAGCTGCCCAAGACGATGGGAACCCACCTCTTACATCAGTGTGACCTGGATGTGAGACATGGAGTCAAAGGAGATGATTTTGGAGCTTTGAGATTTGACACTACCCCACCAGATTTCAGACTTAACATGGTTCCCGTAACTCCCTTGTTTTGGCCAATTTCTCCCATTTAGAATAGCTGTATTTACCCAATACCTGCACCCTCACTGTATCTAGAAAGTAACTAGCTTGTTTTTTTTTATTTTACAGGCTCATAGGTGAAAGGGACTTGCTTTGTCTTAGATGAGACTTTAGACTGTGGGCTTTTGGGATAATGCTGAAATGAGTTAAGACTTTGGGGGACTAAAAAAAAAAAAGACTTTGGGGGACTATTGGGAAGGATGATTGGTTTTGAAATGCTAGTACATGAGATTTGGAGGGGCCAGGAGCAGACTAATATGATTTTACTGTGTCTCCATCCAAATCTCAGCTTGAATTGTATCTCCCAGAATTCCCACATGTTGTTGGAGGGACCCAGGGGAAGGTAATTGAATCATGGGGGCTGGTCTTTCTCATGCTATTCTCATGAAGTGAATAGGTCTTATGAAATCTGATAGGTTTATCAGGAGTTTATGTTTCTGCTTCTTCCACATTTTCTCTTCCTGCTGCCATGCAAGAAGTACCTTTCACCTCCTGCCATGATCTTTGAGGCCTCCCCAGCCATGTGGGACTGTAAGTCCTAATAAATCCTTTTTCTTCCCAGTCTCGGGCATGTCTTCATCAGCAGAGTGAAAACGGACTAATACACCAGTGATCCTATAATATTTGAGTATCAACTACAAAGCTACAAACTGACAGCTCCAGGAAAGCAGGGATAAAGCAACAGGAGTGAGGTTATTTGACCAGAGAGTTCTTGAAGACATTATTCACTAGTTTATTTTAAAAAGACAATCAAGCTATTATTTAAGTATGGGCAGAACTGTACTTACCACCAAAGGATGTTAAATAGCACTAAGAGAATTAATTCAATAATCTCTTGGGTGATTCTAGACAAATATTTAAAGAAACCTGAGGTGCTTAAAATAATTATATTTCAATAATATGTAAAAAGTATTTGATATTAACTGTATGTGCCTCTGAATTTTAGAGAATGTTTTTGAACCTGATTCACCTAAGGCAATAGTTGATTAACTGAGAACAAGTCAGCTCACAGCGTGAAATCGTCTGTTTAGCTGCAGAAAGACCCATGCAAATCAGTTCAATAAGCTGGATTTAAAGCAATGTGGCTCTGTGTACTTATCCAGTTCACGTAGTATGATTCTGAAATTGAGCCGGAAGGAATAGGCTGTTAACAGAGATCTTGTTTGGGCACAGGCAACATTATGGCCTTTTTATGTCGATGTTGACACATCAGTCACATCTGTAAGAGGGAATTGCTGGAGACTGGAACAAGACAGTTGATATTTTTACTGCAGCCTGTGGAGGTGGCAATTATTTGCAGCAATGAAATGAGCAGATGCAAGTGCACACAGAGTGCTAAGGGTTCAATGGCAATATACTTCCCTGACCTAATCTAAAGCCATTTCCAGTGTTCTGAATTTTCTGGCATGTTATCCGCAAGAACACATTTGCCTCCAGTCTGGAAAGATCCAGAGAACATCAGCAAGTTTAAGGTGGATTTCGACTAGTACTGATATTTCAGTGGTTTTGAACTTCACCTGATAGAGCCTACCCTGTAATTGAACTTGCTTAGCCTTCTCTTACTACATAGTGAATTGTCACAAAGTTCGAAGTCTAATAAAACAATAACAAATTATTATTTCACAGTTCCCATGGGCTAGGGAGTGGCACATTTTAGTTGGGTTTCTGGTTCAGGTCTTCACCAGCTGTGTTCTCATCTGGAAGCTGGATTAGCGAATGCTCCTGCAGACTGTTGGTAGAATTTATTTCCTTGCAGTTGTGGAACTTATATCCCCATCGTGCTGCTAGCTGCGGGTCTAACACTTCTCTCAGTTCCACCACTTTCAAATCAGTTCAATAGTAATGGGCATCCTTCATTTCAGCCGTGGAGAATCTCTCTCACATGGAATCTGTCTAAAGCTCTCTGACTTCTACTACAGCCAGTAGAAGGAAAACTCTGTAAATAATTTATGTGATTAAATCGGGCACATGCAGATAATCTTTCTTTCTAAATGTCACCTATGCCATAAAACATAATCATAGGAGTAAATCCCATCATATTTATACTCCCAGGGATTATGTAGGCAAGTACACTAGAAACAGGGAGCCTTGGGGAGCTCCTTTGAATAATGCTCATCACAGAATCTATGGCAGAGACAACAACAGAAACTAAAATTCTAAATTGTCTACCCAAGGAGATCACTGACTTACATTTGAGCAGGCCAGGAAACATATATTATAGGCCAAAGTATGTGAAAGAAGTGCACATCTTTAAGCTAACATTTTATACTTAAATCACCTAAAAAGGAATTAAGGTGACATTGTATGTTATATTACCCAATAAGGAATTACAAGCACAAGAAAGGAGTGGGAAGCTGATGCAAATGCAACAGAATACAGGTGTTAGAAGCTGGAATGAAGGAGACGAGGGCTTGACTGAATAGAAGAATGAGATGTCATCAGTCTAAATTTATGGGTTTACAAGAGTGTTGCTTTTCTAATGTTTCCCAGATGATATAGTTGAAATGACTATAGTGAGAATGAATTATATAACTGATGGCAAAATACAAAAGAAAAAAACAAAAACCCTACTTTTTGAGAAAATATTTTATTTGAGTTACGATATTTCAGCACTAATAATTTCCCAAGGTACGCACAAGAGAATCTGAAACAACTGTGATTATCATCTGAAAGTGATTCATTACTGCATGGTTCACTGGGATGAAGAATCTAAAGTGACCAGATGAAAGTGTAAAGACTGAATTTTTTTAAAAAGATGTTACAGCTGCATCTTCATTTTTTCTTACTGTTGTCTGCTCCTACTCCCTTTATTTCCCTTGAACTTCCCTATTTAGACCAAATTTTGCCATTTCATGCCCACTAACTCTAAATCTAAATTATCTTCAATGTCCTCTTTTTGTTTTTATTTTATTAATTTATTTATTATACTTTAACTTCTTGGGTATATATGCAGATGGTGAAGGTTTGCCACATATGTATACAGGTGCCATGGTGTTGGTTTGCTGCATGGATCCCTCCAACATCTACATTAGGTATTTCTCCTAACATTATCCCTCCCCAGTCCCTCCACCCCCTGATATTCCTCCCCTAGCCCTCCACCCCTCAGGCCTCAGTGTCTGATGTTTACCTCCCTGTGTCCCTCTGTTCTCATTGTTCAACATCCACTTATGAGTGATAATAGGTGGTGCTTGGTTTTCTGTTCTTGCGTCGGTTTGCTGAGAATGATGGTTTCCAGTTTCATTCATGTCCCTGCAAAGGACATGAACTCATCCTTTTTATGGCTGCATAGTATTCCATGGTGTATTTGTGCCACATTTTCTTTATCCTGTCTATCATTGATGGGTATTTGGGTTGGTTCCAAATCTTTGCTATTGTAAATAGTGCTGCAATAAACATACACGTGCATGTGTCTTTATAATAGAACGATTTATAATCCTTAGAGTATATAGCCAGTAATGGGAATGCCGGGTCAAATGGAATTTCTATTTCTAGGTCCTTGAGGAATCGCCACACTGTCTTCCACAATAGTTGAATTAATTTACACTCCCATCAACACTGTAAAAGCATTCCTATTTCTCCACACCCCCTTCAGCACCTGTCGCCTCCAGATTTTTTAATGATCTCCCTTCTAACTGGCATGAGGTGGTATCTTAAACTGTGTCAAGTTGTCTAGCCTAGAATAAGAAAAACAGGAAGTAAAATCAATATACATCATACATAAATTTTTAGATTTTAGGGATTCAAATGAAAAATAAAAACCATCACTGCCTCTAGGTTAGAGAAAAGATTTCCCACCTTAAAGTATGAATATTTCCTCAGGAATTATCCTTGCATGAGGAACCGGCAAAGACAATTTCAAGAATAAGATTTCTTCAGGAATTGTTCACCCTTTCCTTCTAGTGGGATTCAGGAGTGTTGGACCCAGTGGGGAGGGAGAGGCTGCTTCCTAGTTCCAAGCATTTGTAGAATAATCCCCTCGCTGGCTTGGCCTGGAAACTCCTGCCACCTCCAATGCAAGAAGCAGTGGAAGCCCCAGATGCCTAAGACAAAATGCAAAAAGCGAAATAGCAAGGCAAAGTTCCGCAAATTAGATTTACAAAGGGACCACAGCCCACAAAAGTGAGTCAGGATCTGTGCAAAAAACAGAGTAACAGCCTGCTAAAATTATTTAGAAAATAATTAATAGGATCCAGAGTCTCTGAACAGAATAGCCAAAATGTCCAAGGTAAAGTTGAGAATCACTCGAGAATCACTCATCATACTAAGGACTGAAGAAAATGACAACTTGAGAAAGAAAAGATAGTCAAGTTAAGCCATCACTGAGCTGAAAGCAGCCATCAAAAATAGGTAAACAACCAATTAAAAATTATCTTGATGTGAAAAATAGACTATCTTAGCAAAGAAATATAAATTTTAAAGTGAACTAAATTGAAATTATTTTAATTTGAAAAATTAGACAAATTATAAGAATGTGTTATATTGGTTAACAGCAGAGTAAAGGTGACAGAGAATAGAATCAACAAACTTTTGAGCAAAATAATATAATTTACCCAATCTGAACAACAGAGAAGAAAACAAAACTGAAAAAGAAACAGAGAGTCCAGGGGAAAAAAAATGGAGCAGAGCCTCAGAGATCAATGGGACAATAACATATTTTCCAGCATTTGTACTGTGAAGGCTCTGGAAGAAACGAAAGCCTGGAGCAAGAAAGAGCAGCCAAAGAAAATTATGACTGAGAACTTCTCCAATTTGGTGAAAGTCACAAACCCATACATGCAACAAGCAAACCTGAAACAAGGTAAAACCAAAAAAAATGCGCACCAAGTCATATGGTTTGGCTCTGTGTCCCCTCCCAAATCTTATATTGAATTGTAATTCCCGGCATTGGAGCTGGGTCCCGGTGGAAGGTAATAAGATCATGGGGGCGGATTTCCTCTAGTGCTGTTCTCTTGATAGTGTGTGAGTTCTCATGAGATCTGGTTGTTTAAAATTGTAGAGCACTCCCCGCTTCCCTCTCTTCCTTTTTCTCCAGCCATGTTAGATGTGTCTGTTTCCCCTTTGCCATCTGCCATGATTATAAGTTTCTTGAAGGTCTCCCCAGCCATGCTTCCTGCACAACCTGCAGAACTGTGAGTCAATTAAACCTGTTTTCTGCATGAATTACTCAGTCTCAGGTAATTCTTTATAGCAATGCAAGAACAAGCTAATATACCAAGAAATATCATAATTTAGCTTCTGAAAATAAAGACAAAAAGAAGTCTTAAAAGCAGTCATAGATAAATGACATGTGACTTATAGGGGAACATCAACTCTCCTAACTGGATTTCCCATCTAAAAGCAGGAGGAAGTGGCATATTTATTCATATTTTTTCATAATAGCCAACAACTAGAACCAACCCAGATGTCCTTTAATGAGTGAATGTTTTAAAAATTGTAATGTATTCATCACATGAAATACTCCTTAATAATATGAAACAACAAATTATGATGTATGAATCATCCTTGATGAATTTCCAGGGAATTACACTGAGTTGAATAAATCCATCTCAAAATGTTACTTATTGTAAGCTTCCATTTACGTAGTATTATTAAAACAACAACAGTTTAAAAATGTAGAACAGATTCATGCTTTCAAAGTGTTAGAGATAAGCAGACAAAAGTCAATGTAACTATGAAACAGCAATAGAAGGGATCCTTGTGGTAATGGAACTATTCTATATTTTAACTGTGTCAATGTCAGTATCCCTGTTATAATATTGTACTATAGTTTTACAAGATGGTGCCATTGGGAAAAAGTGAGCGAAAAGACTCACAAACAATCTGTATTCTTTCCTATAATTGAGTGTTTTATGATAATTGATGGGGTCATGTATACAATTTACCTCCACCTCCCATATTTTCATGAGTTTTTTTTTAATACCTGTTTTTACTTTATATATTCACTGTGCCAACTGAACATCTTCATATACACTCTGTGTGAAATAAAGATATTTCTGAATCTCATGAAGCTGCAAAAGCTATTGATTTTTCACAATGAGCTTAAAGATGCCATCCGAAATCCTGTGGAAAATATGCCTGGAGACCAAACTGTAATTTTCATAAGTCCAAGCATTTGCTGAATTGAGGTGACTCTGTGAACTAAACATGAAGACTGACTTTCCTCCTCTCTCAAGTGAAAATACTATTTTCAAAGAGAAAAGCATATCTAGATGAAAAATATAGATACGAAAACCTAGAAATGAAACAAGAAAAAAAGATGAAATTACAACTGTTTTATAGTGTGTAATGTTTTAACTAAGTTTATTTCATTAAACTATTTACAAAATAAGAATTTGTGGATTGTTGTAAAGAGCATGAATTCCTTTTATTTTCTATCTGAAATGTGTAATTCAGTAATCTGTCTGAACATTCATTCCAAATTCCCAAACTTCTTCATGTTCCATGATTGTATAGAATATAAAAATTCATCTCTTTAATATACAAATGGCCAAAAAACATATGAAAGAATGTTCAACATCACTAATTATCAGGGAAATGCAAATGCTGGTGGGAATGTAAACTAGTACAACTATTGGAAAGCAGCATGGCAGCATGGAAATTCCTTAAAGAACTAAAAATAGGTCTACTATTTCATCCATCTATTCCACTACTGATATCTACTCATAGGAAAATAAGTCTTTATATGAAAAAGACACTTCCACACACATGTTTATAGCAGCACAATGTACAATTGCAAAAATATGGAACCAGCCTAAATGCCCATCAACCAATGAATGGATAAAGAAATGAGAGATACGTATGTACATACATATATGCATACTATATATATGCACATGTATATATACACACATATACACATATATATGTTGTATATGTCCACACATACCATGGAATACTACTCAGTCATATAAACGAATGAAAGGGGCATTCACCGCAACCTGGATGAAATTGGAGACTATTATTCTAAGTGAATAATAGTCTGGGGCTCATGGCCATCTGGGCAGAAAGCAAAGGTGCCTCATTGCACCTATTCAGAGGCACTGAGGCCACCTTCCCACCTCCAGGCACCAGGGATGTCTCTGAAGGGTGATTCCCATTTGGAGTTTATAAATCCAGGACTTCTCTCTGAGAGCCAAGCCCTATTTCCAAGTCATCCTGAGTCCAGGCTCTGCCAGAGTCGAGCACCTGGAGCTGGTGGCAAGGCAGCCCCGGGGCCCTGGGCCTCAAGGGCCGAAGATCCTTTCTGCGGTTTTTGTGTCCCACCTGGGAACCTCGCCGGGCAGCTTTTACCAGGCCTTTGAACTGTCCCTGCAGCTTCGTCTTCTTCCTGTGGTTGAGCTTGGTTCTGTTGAGGGGGATGTAGGCATAGGGATCTGGCCGGCCTTTCCTCTTCACATCACCTTTTGCTTTCTTGGCCTTGTATTCGGCCCCAGGCATAGCCTTCTTGGCCACAGGGCGATGAATGCCAGAGCCTCCAGCTTGGTACTGAGGGGGCATCTCCAGCTCCTCCTCCTCAGCCCCTTTCTGGTGCTTGAGCTTCTGGTGCTTTTTATTCCTGACAATCACGTCTTCCATTAGGTCAGCCATCTCTTCATCCTCACCTTTGGCGCCTTCCTCTTCCTCCATCTTGTTGGTGTCGTCTTCCTTTATGATCAGTCGGCCATCAGCGCTCACCTTGAAGCCATGGTCCTTCTTCCTGCCCCGGCCCGGCCCTGGCTGTGTGGCCAGGACTCGCTGGGCCACCCTGGGATCCAGGAAGTTGAGGGGCTCGTCCCCGCCACCCTCCTTCAGCCATGCTCGGCTCCTCTGCTGCGCCAGCTTCCGCTGCTCCTTGCCCCGGCTTCTTTCCTCCTCCCCATCATCCTCCTCATCCTCTGAGTCAGCCAAAATCTCCTCAATGCTGTCGCCTTTGCCCTGGGCGGGCTCCTCGTCCTCCTCCTCGTCTTCCTCCTCTGCGGCAGCCTGGCTCAGGGCTCGGTGTCTCTTGGCCCGGGCCTCAGCTTTCCGGATGTTTACCAGGACTTTGTGGTACTCCTCCGGCAACAGCCTTTTCACCAGCTCAAATCCAAACTTGCGGATGAACTTGGTGAAGAGGTTCCGAAGCTTCATGCGGAAGTGCCGCCGCATGTCATCTGAAAGCTTCCCAATGGCTTCCATCACCAGCTGCACATGCTTGGCCAGGTGTGCCACGCCCATGACAGTCACCAGCACCTTGATGAAGCCCAGTGCAGACTTGACCACGTCACGGGTGCGGGAGGCCAGAAGCAGGCACACGTTTTCCAGCAGCTGCTCCACTGTGCTGGTCCCCATCAGACCTTTGAACTCGAAAAGGAGGTGGGTCAGGGCCAGGATGCTGCAGCTGACCATGGTCACCGCGCCCACCAGGCCAGGGTAGATCAGGACAAGGTAGCGCTGCAGGGCCTCTTCCTGGTTCGAGCCAAACCTTAGGAAAGCATGGCCCATCTCCACAAGCAGTGCAAAAGCGTTCTTCCGCGCGCCCACCGACACCTCCTTGGTGCACAGGATCACCTCTGGGACGAGGGCAGTGATGAACTCCTCGTGCTCAGCTGACAGCTTCCTCACGATGTGTATGAGGCACTTCAAGCGGGGCCTCTTGGCAGGTGAGGAGGTGCTCCGCAGTGAGTCCAGCAGTGTCTTCTTCAGGTCCTCCAGGTGGCTCTGCACGAAGAGGGCCCCGGGGCCCTGGGGGCTGGCACACACCTCCTCCAGCACTCGGTAGGCCTTCTTCTGCACCCCATGGGCCTTGCTCTCTAGGTAGGGCCGGATGGTGGAATACAGCTTGCTGATGGCGGCTTCATCAGCACATGGAGCCAAGGCTACGACCAAGTCCAGGACAGACAATCTGGTAAAGTCAGGGCTGTCAGGGTCGAGCACCTTCTCGCTGGCTTTTTCCAGGAGACTGTTCACCAACTGAGTGTCAGTGATGGTGAGGTAAGTTCTGACGGTTTCCAGCACAGCCCGGCGAGGGGCTGGAGTGTCCCCACCTGCCACAGGCTGGCCATATAGGTTGAAGAGGATCGGCAGAAAGTTCTTGGCAAAGCGACTCACTTCAGCACGGTCAGCCTCTGCCTCACAGCCCTTGGTGATGAGGGTGCGCAGGGCCTGGCACACAGTGACCCTCAGGTCTGGACGCTCGCTGATGGCCATGCCCAGCGTCCGTGCCAGTCCTTTGAAGGAGGCGGCCACATCTGTGGGCCTCGTGCAGAACCCAGGCAGGAGCGTCCAGATCTGCCACTGGAGTGTGTCGTAGATCTTGGACTCCACTGTGTGGACTGCCTGAGCCAGGTCCATGGCTTTGCTCTTCAGGGTGTTAGCCAGGGGCAAGAAGTAGGTGGTGAAGAAACCAAGTCGCGTTTCCTGAACGTGGTCTCGGATGACAGGCAGCAGCCAGCTCCGTGGGAAATCCAGAGTCTCTTCAGAGCCATCAATTTCCAAAGGCACAGCCTGCAGCACCACCTCAGGTCCCATACTGGTCACCGCAGCCCCCACTGCCTGGTCAAGAGCCGCCGTGTGGGGGAAATGAGGGGAGAGGCGCAGGTCACACAGGGACTGGAGGCACTTCCTCATCACTAGGTGGGCCTGTCTCCCACATGCCTCAAAGAAGACACAGAGCAGCTGCAACACGGAGCTCCAGGCCGCGTGGAATTTGTACGTCAGGCCCTCCTCCACTGCCCTGAACATCTTGACAACAGACTGGGCGGGGCCTGAGGCCGAGGAGGTCACGGAGCCGATGTCAGCCATGTGGGGAGCCACACATTCCTTCAGGATCTCCTTGAGGCTGTGTGTGGCAGCGGTCACCACTTGCGCGTGTGGGGAAAGGAGGCAGGTCACTGCAGTTCCAAAAAAGCGAGGGAGGTGGCCTAGCCCCAGGTCCCACTACAACCTCACCAGGTTGACGTGGGCTTTCTCCATGACCTTAAGCCAGGCCAGCAGGGGCTGCGCGCGGAGCGGGCTCCGGAGGGAAGTCCCGAGACAAAGGGAAGCGCCGCCGCCGCCGCCGCCCCGCTCGGTCCTCCGCCTGTCCGCGACGCTCGCCGGGGCCGCGGCCGCCCGAGGGACTCTGAACATGTCGGGGATCGCCCTCAGCAGACTCGCCCAGGAGAGGAAAGCGTGGAGAAAAGACCACCCGTTTGGTTTCATGGCTGTCCCAACAAAAAATCCCGATGGCACGATGAACCTCATGAACTGGGAGTGCGCCATTCCAGGAAAGAAAGGGACTCCGTGGGAAGGAGGCTTGTTTAAACTGCGGATGCTTTTCAAAGATGACTATCCATCTTCACCACCGAAATGTAAATTTGAACCACCGTTATTTCACCCAAATGTGTACCCTTCGGGGACAGTGTGCCTGTCCATCTTAGAGGAGGACAAGGACTGGAGGCCAGCCATCACAATCAAACAGATCCTATTAGGAATACAGGAACTTCTAAATGAACCAAATATCCAAGACCCAGCTCAAGCAGAGGCCTACACGATTTACTG
>NW_016107322.1:12092426-12118340 GCF_001604975.1 Cebus imitator
AAAAAAAAAAAAAAAAAAAAATCAAACATATGCTGTCACTTACAAGTGGGAGCTAAGCTATGAGGATGCAAAGGCATAAAAATAATATGGGCTCTGGGAACTTGGGGGGCAGTGTGGGAGGGGACGAGGGGTAAAGTCTACACTTTGGGTACAGCGTGCACTGCTTGAGTCATGGGTGCACAAAAATCTCAGAAATTACCACTGGAGAACTTATCCATGTAACCAAACATCACCTGTTCCCCAAAAACTACTGAAATAATAATTTGTAAAAACTAAAGGAATAAGATAGACTGGAATTTTCATATTACACAGAACATGTGCTATATATTCTGATATATAAGCAGCCAAAAATTAAATATAAAAGTATCAAGAATATAAATATTATTCTTTCAAAACTTAAATTATACAATGGATAAAATTAATAAGATCTGAGAAGCAGATGACCAACTCTCATAATATTTTTTATTACAGTAGACTTTCTAGTGGTTTCAGCCATTTTGACATTTAATAACTTTGGAGGAATCTTGAAGCATCACCACTTTCATGTAGTTAGTAATTTATTGATGCTATTATTTGTTAAACAAATAGATATTTCCTATCTGCAAGATACAGGTCACTGATCTCTAAGGAGAAGAATATTAAAGGCTCATTAAAATATTCACAGACCTAAATAGAATGTATTATGTATGTGAAAATATTGCTGTCATCTACAGGGAAGAATTATGTCTAATAGGATTGAGAGATGATTAGGAGAGAAGGAGATTAATTTATTTTAAAAGTAATATGTAATGTAAGTATGACCTAAAAAAATATTACTCCATAGGCTACCATTTTCCCTGAGCAATTACTAGGTATGTCTGCTGGATTATCTAATAAAATAAAGGCAAATGGTCTTAAATATTTAACTTGTCTAAAAATGTATACTTCTCTGCAAGCAGAGATACACATGTATTAACATAATGTACCTGAAATGTACAATCAAAAATATATTTACTCACATATTTTCTCTACAACTTATAAATACAAGTCTATAAGTACGTGGGAGTGATCAAATAAAGATGACCTAATTACAAATCAACAACAACAACAGTGTCTCTGAAAATGACAAAGCACGAAACAAAAAGTCTCAGTGTTCATGGTGTCAGAATCTATGGTAACTATATATTAGGTATTGAAAGTTTAGGGATGGTATGTCTACATTGTTCTGTATTGTATTAAGAGAGTTTAAGTCACATACAACTTCAGCCTTAATTAAAGAAATATTATGATATATGATGTTCTTTTACTGTTTTTAGAATAGTTGAAAATTGGATTATACTCACACTATCAAGGCAAACATTTTTTAGCAACATGCACCTCAATACCATCTTTCTGAATTTTACTTTAAAAATGTAATGGAATTATTTAAGGTATGCTTATGCACAAACAGAGAAATGTTTTTACTTTATTATTTAAAAATTGTAATGCAATATACATTATTCCAAATTGACAGCTTTTCCCCCATGACTACCTACATAAATTGGTTTGAAATGAAAAGGTAAAGACATTTAAAGGGCTTTTCATTTTCAGAAACTTAAAGCGATACAGCTGTTTCAGCTAGAGCAAATGATTATAAATTATTAGTGTCAATCAAAGACGTGATTTCCATTTCCTGATTAAATCTATACAAAAGATCTTCAAACACACAGTTCAGCTGTCACCAAATGACAAATCAATCAGGAAAGACAATACAAGTGAGTGATTAGACTGCACGAAAAAGACAATCGTATGGGTTGGCATTTTCCACCTCATTCAAAGCCCTGTTATTAATCAGAAAATGGGAGTGAACATTTATTGCATCTACTTGTATTTAAACATTAAAATGTTTCAGTATGAACATTCTATATCCTAAGACATTGAAACAACAAAAGAAATGGCTTCAATGGCTTTTAAATATGTTGGCATAAGAGAACAATATAGGTTTAGTTAAATGCGTTTAAAAAACATAAATGGGTAGCAATTGCTTTGAAGAGAAAAAAACCCTACAGATCACTTAATTAAAGAACAAAAATCTCAAGCATTTTTCATGTGTTCTAGATTGATTTACACCCTTATCGAGTTGGTTGTCATGTCCAATAGAGTTTGGTTTCTATCACTAAAATCAATAGACTTTAGGCACCAGGACATGAAATTTGATAAAGTGTTAGAAGTGTTGAATTCATAGCTTAGAGAGAAACTTTGATTTTCAGGAAGTAAGCATATATTGTTTTCAATTTCAACAGTAACCTTTTTAATAAGTCATTACCCTTGACATATTTAAATTTAAAGCATTTAAGTTTGTAAATTTTCAGAATAAGTGTTATGTCAAAGTATCAACTAGTTAATGTAGAGGTTTTTATATATTTTGCCTATATACCTATAAAAACCTGTACATTAAAACTAATTGATTTAAAATAAAGCACAAAATCTAAAGAGTATACCTGTATACACACACACACACACACACACACACACATATATGTATATATCTGTACATATATATGTATATAGGTATGTAGGGATTTACCTGCATATAAATATACACATACATACCTGCTTATACATATGTAGGTATATAGGTATACTCTCTAAATGTAGTACTTTATAGATATGATATATATGCATATAGATATAGTATATAGGTCTACAGACATAGATTACACCTTTATATTATCTATATATAATTATACCCATTACAGTTATATAATTATACCCACTATACTTATATACTATATGCCTATGCCTATTATATATATATATAATTATACCTATTATATCTAGATAATAGCTATATTATAGATATAGTATATTGGTATAGTTATACCCATATAGATTTAATTGTATAGATATTGATATACACCTGTAAGTATATATATGTATGTATATAGGAATAATATCTGGATATGTAGGTATATGGGTATAATCTGTTGATTTAATACTTTGTTTTAAAATATTAGGTATATAGATATAATCTCTAGATTTAGTACTTTGTTTTAGAATGAAATAGGTATTCTGATGTCTAATTTTAGGAGTGATTTAAAGTTATCATTAGAAAAACATTGGCAATAGATCAGTATAAAAAATACTTTTTAAAAATTATCAAAACAAGTATTTCCATTCAAATGTATAACTACAAAGTGTTGTTGTTTTTTAAAAGTACACACTAATTAATTTATGCATTTAATATATCGAGGAGTCTCAAACTTAATAAGTTTTTTTCTCTTTATCCCTGGGGAACTCTCCCAGGAACCTCTTCAGATGCCAAAATTTGAGGCTGTTCAAATCCCTTACATAAAATAATGTAGTATTTAATGTAATTTATGCATATCCTCCCATGTGCTTTAAATCATCTCTTGAATACTTATAGTACCTAATAAAATGTAAATGCTATGTAAATAGTCATTATACTATATTTTTATTGTATTTTTAATTGTTACTCTGTTGTTTTTTTTTTTCAAATGTTTTCAATCCATGGTTGGATGAATCTGCAGATGCAGACCCCATGAACACAGAGAGCTGACTACATTTTTTAAATTACTTTTTGATATATTCATGAAATAAACATAATATTAATACATTAGCAGTATTATAAACTAAACTTCCAGAGTAGTGACACTTCAGGATAGACTGTTAATCTCATTTTATAGATCAGACACCTGAGATAAGACAGTTTACAAAAAATTATAAAAGTTGTGCAGGATACTAGTGACTAGTGTTAAGTTTTTAAATTATCCACATATCTGTTTTTAACATTCAGAGATTACATAGCAATTTCTCTAGAAATGTGGGCATTTAGTGACACTTGATATAAATGAGGAAATGTGATTGTATTTTTTTTTTTTGAGACACAGAATATGCCAGAATTCTCCTCATTATATTCTGTACTCCTGTCCCCATCTACCACTTTTTTAATTGGGCTACAGTAGGATGATCAACGTCACACCAAGCCAATTTATCCACCACTGACCTATGTAACTGTTTTTGTTATTTTTTGCAGCTTTGAATATGAGAATAAATGCCTTTAAAAACGCTTCAGTGTCATTATTTTGATGTTTGTCTGAAATACCCTTAATTTTTCCTTCTGACAGTAATGAACTTCACAGGTTTTACATGTCTATAACACAAGTGAATTCTGAATGTTTATATGTGGGCAAAAATGTGTGTTCTTGCACTTAAGTTTTGAAATGAATGATTGTGTGTTTTTACCACCAAATGACTGCACAACTAATCAATATATTTTATTTTACATAAGTGCATTTCAATGTTTTAGTTAAATTTTCCAAAAAAATTTATTTTATACAAAATCTACTCACTATTAGCTCTATCAAGAACATATAGCAGAATGCATATGTGAAGATAGTTATTAACTTACACTGTTTTTAATTTAACCACATTTATCCTGATAATGGACATAGAGAGGGTACAATATTTGGTTTGTTATTTAGTTACTAACTTGCCTTAAAAGAAAAGCTTGTAGTAAAAATATTTTTACCTCCATAAGTATTTTGAATAAAATATCTTCAAAATTCAACTGATTAGGCTATCACATGCACCATTTATTATGCAGAAAAATACATTCACTCAACTTTTTTGTTTCAAAGAATTAAACTTTACAAAAGGATTACTTAGTATCAAAAATTAGATTGTGTAGTAGATTGCATTATTATATGATGGGAATAATGTGCCTTTTTCTTTCTTCTTAGAGAATTATGTTCATTTCATCTATATCTGCCTTTGTTATGAAATGTTATCTGTTATATGCACCTTCTGAGCAGAAACTTTCAATCCCATTGATTAGTTTCAACAAGTTCTCTTTTCTCTGAGCCATAATACATGCAAAGTCCCAGGTAGGTGCTATTTCTTTAGCCTTTACCTCCAAATTATGAATGAACTGTAGCATAGTTCCAGCCTCCGCAGCATAGATATAAACATTTTGTTTGTTTTTGTTGAAAGCCTCTGAGGTTTAGAGTTGTTTGTTATCACAATGACTGTAGCATAAACTGATTGATACAGCTAAAAGAAAAACTTTAAATTCTTACACTTCCCTCTCCCTGGGCACTCAAAATTTATATTGTCTTAACAAAATAACATTTGGTTATTTTGACCTATCATAGCAATACACATTTGAGTACCTACTATTTGCAAAGAAAGGAAAAAAGAAAAACTGGATTAAGTATATAAGTTATTTGTAAAGGACAATTAGCCACAGTTGCATATAGGACCTAATGCTACAGTTTGTGTAATAAGACAGGAACATGGTGTATAAGAATGTTACAAGGTAATGTGTGATTCTTTGCCAATTAAGTTTTGAAAAGGAGACTCCCCTGGGTTGGGGATGTCTTTGTTTAATATTTCTGAAGAATGTGGGAAATTAGCAGTGCATTGAGTGATGGTAAATTTTAGATTTGGTGTGGAAAATACATTGAACATCTAACAGAGTGAAGAAATGCACAGAAATTAGAAGGAATGAGATCTCCTCAAGGTTAAACTTTCAGAGGCTGTTCAGGACAGTCATTGAATAAAAGAAAAGAAACTGCCTTTAGATCCTGGTTTCCCCAGCTGTTCTGCTACAAAACCCTATTCAATAAGTACACTCCAAAATTAGAGTTCTACATTCCAGTTAGTGGGAAATATAAAAATAGAAAAATAAAGAACAGTTTTATTCCTACTGAGCTCCCCAAAGAATTGAATACGCTAACATACATTAACATTTAATTCACTAACATGTGAATCTCCACTATGTGAATAACAGTTTGATATGGTTTGGCTGTGTCTCTACCCAAACCTCAGCTTGAATTTTAGTTCCCATAATTCCCACATGTCATGGGAGGGACCTGGTGGAAGGTAATTGATTCATGGGGGTGGCTACCTTCATGCTTTTCTTGTGATTATGAATTCTCATGAGATCTGTTGTTTGTATAACGGGCTTTCCCCCTTTTGCTCAGCACTTCTCTTTCCTGCCATCATATGAAGAGGTACATGTTTGCCTCCCCAGTTGCAGGCAATCCTTGAATAACAGTGTGACAGTGGACTAATACAGTAAATTGGTAGTGGAAGTATGGTGCTGTGATAAAGATACCAGAAAATATCTAGACAACTTTGGAACTGGGCATCAGACAGAGACTGGAACAGTTTTCAGGGCTCAGAAGAAGACAGAAGGATGTGAGCAAGTTTGGAACTTCCTAGAGACTTGTTGACTGGCTTTGGCCAAAATGCTAATAGTGATATGGACAAAGAAGTCCAGGCTGAAGTGGTCTCAGTGGAAATGAGAAACATCTTGGGAACTGAAACAAAGGTGGCTATTGTTGTGTTTTAGCAAAGAGGCTGCAGCATTTTGCCCATGCCCTAGAGATCTGTGGAACTTGTAAGTGAGAGAGATGATTTAGGGTATCTCGCAGAAGAAATTTCTAAAACAGCAAAGCATTCAAGAGGAAGCAGAGCATAAATTGAAAAAATTTCAGCCTGACAGTGCAGTAGAAAAGAAAACCCCATTTTCTGGGGAGAAATTTAAGCCTGATGCAGAAATTTACATAAGTAATGAGGAGCTGAATGTTAATCAGCAAGACAATGGAGAAAATGTTCCCAGGGCATGTGAGAGACCTTCATAGCAGCCTCTCTCATCACAGGCCCAGAGGTCTAGGTGGAAAAAATGGTTTCTTAGGCAGGTCCAGAGCCCCCCTGCTGTGTGGAGCCTCTGGACTGCCTTTCCACCACTCCATCCGTGGCTACAAAATGCCAAGGTACAGCTCAGGATGTTGCTTCAGAGAATGCCCATCTTGGAAGCTTCCACCTGGTGTTAGTCCTGCAAGTGCACAGAAGACAAGAATTGAGGTTTGGGAACATGTGCCTAGATTTCAGAGAATGTAGGGAAATACCTGGATGCCAAGAAGTCCTCTGCTGCAGAGGCAGAGCCCTCATGGAGAACCTCTGCTAGGGCAGAATGGAATGGAAATGTGGAGTTGGAGCCCCATCACCAAGTCCCCCCTAGGGTACTGCCTGGTAGCCATGGGAAGAGGGTGACCTTTCTCTAGGCCCCACAATAGTAGATCCACTGACAGCTTGTACTATGCACCTGAAAATCCACAGACACTCAATGCCAGCCTGTGAAAGCAGCCAAGAGGGGTGCTATAACCTGAAATGTCACAGGAGCAGACCTGCCCAAGGCCATGGGAACTCACCTCTTGCATCAGCATGACCTGGGTGTCAGCCATGAAGTCAAAGGGAATCATTTTCAAACTTTGAGGTTTAATAACTGCCCTATTTAATTTCAGAGTTGAATGGAGCCTGTAGCCCCTTTGTTTTGGTCCATATCTTCACTTTTGAAGGGGTGTATTTACCCAATGCCTGTACCACCATTGTATCTAAGAAGTACGTAACTCGTTTTTGATTTTCAGGCTCATAGGTTGAAGACACTTGCCTTGTCAGAGATGAGACTTTGGACTTGGACTTTTGAATTAATGATGAAACGAGCCAAGAATTTGGGGGACTGTAGAAAAGGCATACTTGTGTTTTGAAATGTGAGGTTATGAGATTTTGGACGGGCCTGGGGCATGATGATATGGTTTGGCTGTGTTCCTACCCAAATCTCATCTTGAATTGTAGTTTTCATTATTCACAGGTGTCATGGCAGGAGTCCAGTGGGATGTAATTGAATCATAGGGGGTAGTCACCTCCATGCTTTTCTCATGATAGTGTGTTCTCTTGAGATCTGGTAATTTTATAAGAGTTTGTTTCCCCTTTTGCTAAGTTCTTCTCCTTTCTTCCATCTTGTGAAGAAAGATGTGTTTGCTTTCACCTCTGCCATGATTGTGAGTTTTTTGAGGCCTCTCTAGCCATGCAGAACTGTGAGCCAATTAAACCTCTTTCCCTTATAAATTACCCAGTCATGAGCAGTTCTTTATAGCAGCATGAGAATTGACTAATGGTTTCAGTTTTTTTCTAAGATTACATGACCACAAACTACTTTCTTACATTGTGTCTTTGTTAATATTTCCTGAAACAACTATATTTGAAACCCAATTTAGGAAATTATTGTAGCTCAACTTTCAATAATTTGTGAAATAATAATTATGTGCTTAATTATTTACAGTGTTGGATTTCTAACTTTTTAAATATGAGAATTATTAAAATAAAAAATAGTTTTATGGACACCACCCATAAAATAGTAGTTACACTGGATGTGTGATTTAGAGTATTTATCACTGAATTGAAATTCCTAAGTTCAAATCCCAATTTACTGCTTAGATGTGTAACATTGGGTAAGCAAGTTATTTAACTTCTCTTTACTTCACTTTTTCAACTGCAAATTGAAAATAGCAATCATATGTGTCTCATTCTCATGTGGATGTTATGTCTGTGTGTGCATGTGTTGAGTGGGTGTATTTGTGAATATGTGTGTATGCCTGTGAGTGTGTATGCTAGGAATAAATGAGACTAATCTAGGTGAAAGTGACTGGGACAAAATAAAATCTCAAAAATATAATCTCTGTTTATTGAGGAATATGTATAATATTCACAAGTTAAAACTTAAGCAGCATTTAAAATGAATATTTGATTAACATCATCACACATATTTGGAATATAATAACACTTACTTGTGCAAGATATTTAACTAGTCTTCCTTTAGTACATGGTGTCTACATGAATTTACAATCCTTTGTAACACTCTGGGGAGTAACTGTTCCAACCGTGTGAGAGTGACTGAAGGTTTTTGAAGAGAGAAATGACAGAAAGAAGGGTGTATGTAAGACCATAAATTTTATGGAAAGAACGTAGAGAGGATTCAGTCAATGAGAGAGAGGTGGCAATGAAATCAGTGGAAAAACTATCGTATTCCCCAAGGTCTGTGTGCATGTAAGCATTATTTCACTAAAATGTCGATAAATAGCTTCAAGGCAAGAATTTTATCACATGATTTTAAAATGGCCAACCCTTTTCAGCATAAATGAAATAAATCAATCCAAGAAAGTTTTAAAAGAAAGCACAGAGAGAGAGATTAAAGAGAAAGTGAGGAGATATCTGATTTCTAATGTATAAAACTCATGCTGATGCCATCCTTCACCAGTGCTGTTCAATACTGTGGCCTTGGGTGGCCCATATCCAGGCCAATAAAGGAAACTTTGATATGAAATGAAAGATGAAGAAAGATGTATCAAGTATAAGTCTCTGCCTGAAAAGAGCTCTTATGAATTCCTGACAGATTGGTTACCTAAACCGTAAGGTTGAAACAGTCATTGAGATAACATTTATATTCAAACAACATTTGAATATGCATCATACCTGAATTTAGTATTTTCTCAACATATTTCTAAAGCAGATGATTTGAGGCAATGCCAGCTTACATTTGGAGATTAAAAAAAAAAAAAGTCTGTGTATTGAACCTGCATGCATTTTTGCTGAAATATGGATTAGAATCAGAAAATAAGTTAAAATTCAGAGGAAATCAGGTTAAATGAAATTTAGGTAAATGATATAAAAAATGTAACCATTTCTCAGAGAGACAACATAATGCTTATTGCAGTATTGCTAAATCCCAGGTTTGTTAATTAACAGATAAAGCAATCTAGTTTAATTACATCTAATTAAGATAATTTAGACTCTAGGGTATTCTGTGTTGTTGCAGAAAAGAAAGTAAGAATGAAGACTAATGGTAAAGAATGTAGGTCTCTCTGTACTTGCAGATACTTGTTAAAACTAATAATTTTAAATATTTAAATATTTTAATTAGAAATATTTAAGTAAATAATTGAATTAGAAATGTTTAAGAACATTATAATTTTATCACAAACGCTTTAAAAAAAATAAACACATCCACAGCCCATATGTCATTATAAGGTATTTAATGTACTTAATAATACGGTTTTTGTTGTTGTTGTTGTTGTTGTTCTTTTTGTCATTGTGCTTTAAGTTCTGGGGTACATGTGCAGTTCATGTAGATTATTGCATATATACATACATGGCAATGTGGTTTGCAGTATCACCCTCCGTCACCTATATTTGACATTTCTCCCCATGTTATTCCTCCTCAACCTCCCATCCCCTGCTGTCCTTCCACTAACCCGCATCTACAGACCCCTGTGATGCTCCCCTCCCTGTGTCCATGTGTTCTCATTGTTCAACACTCACCTATGAGCGAGAACATGTCGTGTTTGATTTTCTGTTCTTGTGTCAGTTTGCTGAGAATGATGGTTTCCAGATTCATCCATCTCCCTACAAAAGACATAAACTCATCATTTTTTATGGCTGCACAGTATTCCATGGCATATATGTGCCACATTTTCCTTGTGCAGTCTATCATCAATGGGCATTTGGGTGGGTTCCAGGTCTTTGCTATTGTAAACAGTGCCCCAGTGAACATACATGTGCATGTGCCTTTATAATAGAACAATTTATAATCATTTGGGTATATTCCAGTAATGGGATCGCTGGGTCAAATGCTATTTCTATTTCTAGGTCCTTGAGGAAGCACCACAACGTCTTCCACAATGGTTGAACTAATTTACATTCCCACCAACAGTGTAAAAGTGTTCCTATTTCTCCACATCTTCAGCATCTGTTGTCTCCAGATTTTTTAATGATCGCCATTCTAACTGGCATGAGATGGTATCTCAATGTGGTTTTGATATGCATTTCTCTAATGACTAGTAATGATTTTTTTTTTATATATGTTTGTTGGCTTCATATATGTCTTCTTTTGAAAGGTGTCTGCTCATATCCTTCGCCCACTTTTGAATGAGTTTGTTTGTTTGTTTGTTTGTTTTTTTCCTGTAAATCTGTATTAGTTCTTTGTAGATTCTGAATATTAGCCCTTTGTCAGATGGGTATATAGCAGATTTTTTTTTCCCCATTCTGTTGGTTGCAAGTTTACTCTAATGACTGTTTCTTTTTCTGTACAGAAGCTCTGGAGTTTAATAAGGTCCTATTTGTCTATTTTGGCTTTTGTTGCCATTGCTTTTGGTGTTTTAGTCATGAAATCCTTGCCTATGCCTATGTCCTGAATGGTTTTGCCTAGGTTTTCTTCTAAGGTTTTTATGGTGTTAGGTCTTATGTTTAAGTCTTTAATCCATCTGGAGTCAATTTTAGTGTAATATGTCAGGAATGGGTCCAGCTTCTGCTCTCTGCATGTGGCTAGCCAGTTTTACCAATACCATATTTATTAACAGGGGATCCTTTCCCCATTGTTTGTTTTTGTCAGGTTTGTCAAAGATCAGATGGTTGTAGATATACAGCATTGCCTCCAAGACCTCTGATCTGTTCCATTGGTCTATATCTTCTATACCTCTGTTTAGGTACCAGTACCATGCTGTTTTAATTACTGTAGCTTTGTAGTATAGTTTTAAGTCAGGTAGTGTGATGCCTCCAGCTTCGTTCTTTTCGCTTAGGATTGTCTTGGCTATGTGGGCTCTCGTATGGTTCTATATGAAGTTTGAGGTGTTTTTTTTCCAGTTCTGTGAAGAAGGTCATTCGTAGCTTGAGGGGGATAGCATTGAATCTATAAATTACTTTGGCAGTATGGCCATTTTTACGATGTTGATTCTTCCTGACCATGAGCATGGAATGTTTTTCCATATGTTTGAGTCCTCTCTTACTTTCTTGAGCAGTGGTTTGTAGTTCTCCTTGAAGAGGCCCTTTACATCCTTTGTTAGTTGTATTCCTAGGTATTTCATTTCCTTTGCAGCAGTTGTGAATGGGAGTTTGCTCTTCATTTAGTTCTCTGTTAGTCTATTATTGGTGTGTAGGAATGCTTGTGATTTCTGCACGTTGATTTTGTACCCTGAGACTTTGCTGAAGTTGCTTATCAGGTTAAGGAGATTTTGGGCTGAGATGATTCTAACTATACAGTCATACCATCTGCAAATACAGACAATTCGACTACCTTCCTTGGTAAATAAATACCCTTTCTTTCCTTCTTTCTTTCCTTCTTTTTTTGTACATCTGGTAGAATTTGTCTGTGAACCCATCTGGATCTGGACTTTTTTTGGTTAGTAGGTTATTTATTGCTGCCTCAACTTCAGCCCTTGTTATTGGTCTATTCAGGGATTCAACTTCTTCCTGGTTTAGGCTTGGGAGGGTGCAAATGTCCAGGAATTTATCCATTTCTTTCAGCTTTACTGGTTTATGTGCATAGAGTTGTTTGTAGTAATCTCTGATGGTAGTTTGTATTTCTGTGGAATCAGTGGTGATATCCGCTTTATCATTACGGCATCAATTTGATTCTTCTCTCTTTTCTTATTAATCTGGCTACCTGTCTGTCTATTTTGTTGATCTTTTCAAAAAATCAGCTCCTGGATTTATTAATTTTTGAAGGGTTTTTCATGTCTCTATCTCCTTCAATTCTGCTCTGATCTTAGTTATCTCTTGTCTTCTGCTAGCTCTTGAGTATTTTTGATCTTGCTCCTCTACCTCTTTCAATTTTGATGATAGGGTGCTGATTTTAGATCTTTCCTCGCTTCTAATGTGGGCATTTATTGCTATAAATTTCCCCTAGACACTGCTTTAAATATGTCCCAAAGATTCTGGTATGTTGTGTGTTTGTTCTCATTGGTTTTGAAGAACATCTTTATTTTTGCCTTCATTTACTTGTTTATCTAGTTGATATTCAGGATCCAGTTGTTCAGTTTCCATGAAATTGTGTGGTTCTGAGTCAGTTTTTTTATACTGAGTTCTAATTTAATTGCACTGTGGTCTGAGAGACTCTTTGTTATGATTTCCATTTTTTGCATTTGCTGAGGAGTGATTTACTTCTGATTTTATGGTCAGTTTTAGAGTAGGTGTGATGCAGTGCTGAGAAGAATGTATATTCTGTGGATTTGGGGTGGAGAGTTCTGTAGATATCACTAGGACCACGTGGTCCAGATCTGAGTTCATGTCTTGGATATCCTTGTTAATTTTCTCTCTTGTTGATCTGTCAAATAATGACAGTGGAATGTTAAAGTCTTCCACTATTGTTGTGTGGGAGTCTAAGTCTCTTTGTAGGTGGTTAAGACCTTGCTTTATGTATCTGGGTGCTACTGTATTGGGTGCATATATATGTAGGATCATTAGCTCTTCTTGTTTTGCATTGATCTTCTTCTTGCATTGATCTTTTTACTATTTTGTAATGCCCTTCTGTGTCTCTTTTGATTTTTTTTGGCTTAAAGTCCATTTTATCAGAGACTAGGATTACAACTCTGCTTTTTTTTTTTTTTTTNTTTTTTTTCCTCTCCATTTGCTTGGTACATCTTCCTCCATTCTGTTATTTTGAGCCTATGTGTGTCCTTGCATGTGAGATGGGTTTCCTGAATACAGCACACTGATGGGTTTTGACTTTTTGTCCAATTTGCCAGTCGGTGTCTTTTGATTGGGGCATTTAGACCATTTACTTTTAAGGTTAACATTGTTATATGTGAATTTGATCCTATTTTGTTGCTAGCTGGTTGTTTTGCCCATTAGTTGTTGGCCTGAGCTTTCCTTTATAAGGTGCCTGTTTGGATATACTGGGGTTGGGAGACTGTTTGAGGAGACAGTCTGTCCCTTACAGCAGCTCAAATGCTGTGCTGGGAGCTCTGTTGTTCCATTCAGAGATGCTGGGCGGGCACGTTTAAGTCTGCTGCAGCGGAACTCATAACCGCCTCTTTTCCCAGGTGATCTGTCCTGGGAAGGTGGGGCTTTATTTATAAGTTCCTGATGTGCTGTTGCCTTTTTTCAGAGGTGCCCTGCCCAGCAAGGAGGTTGCCTAGTCACAGTCGGCCAGCAGAGACATTGCTGAGCTGCTATGGGCTCTGCCCAGCTGCTGTGTAAATTTCCTAGTTGTAACCCACCCAGATTTGTGTAAGTTTTTTTGAGGAAGCCTGCGGTGCTGGCTGAAACAGCCATGCTGAAAACTGGTGGCGCTTTTTGACCCAGGAATCTCCTGGTCTGTGGACAGTAAAAGCTTGTTTGGAAATGCTGTGATCACTCACCCTCTGCATTGTTCTCACTGGGAACTGGACTCCAGAGCTGTTCCTATTTGGCTGCCTTGGATCTCCCAATAATAAGTTTTTAATTACTTCCGTTACATCAAAATGAGTCTTTACTGACAATGTGTCTCATTAAAGTTAAATACAAGATTTGTTTTAGTAATACTTTGTGTGCAAGCCATATATTTTCATGACTTACCTCAGGTTAAAGGAGGTAATTCATGTGGAGGGAACCCAATATAGGACAAATTACCATACCTCAAAGCAGAAGAAATTCTAGTACATACAGCTAGGACCTGATGCATCTGGAGGTGTTCTGGAATAAAAGATAAAACTAGAGACCCATCTTTAAGAGGTAACTTTGCTATTCAAAGGCTAATAGCGCTAGCTCACAAATGACTTCTGGTCAATCTACTGTCTATCTTTCCCTTTCCATACATTTGTCCACATTATAGTATAGTAATAGACTTGTACTTCCACCAAAAAAAAAAGGATTTATTGTGTTATAACATAGGGCTGTTATTGTGACATATTTCATAACAGATGTCATACATATAATTTTATCAAAATAATATAATCAGCCCCTTATACTTCTAAAGTACTCAGATGTTTAAAAAAATTCAATAGAATGTCTTCATTATGCCTGCAATAAATTTAGTCCCTAAAACCCAGCATCAAAGGTATGTTTAAGTATTCCCTTTTTACAAGAGAAATTTCAGTATAACTAATACAGTGAAAGACCTGTCCAAATTTTTGTTTTAATTAAAACCGTGTAATTAAAAACAGATAACACATCATCTATCTTTAGCTTCATTCTTTCTGAAGAAGAAAAAGTAAGAAAAATAGTGAGGAAGGAAAGGAGAGTAAGAGGAAGGGAAGTAAAAAGGACTAAGGCAGAGAAAGAGAGGAAAGGAGGAAGTAAGAAAAATTGATTTTGGGGCTCTAATTTTAGCACTATAAAGCAGGACGCTCTCAGAATCGCTGATGTGGTTTCTTTGCCTCTAGGTACAAGACAATAGGAGAAGAGTCCTATAAGCCTTTTTGATAAAGTGCTGTAGCAGTTTCTAACTATTAAAAAACCTGCAAATAGTAAAAAATTACCTGGTTTCTTGTGATTTCTAACATTAAATTCACATACAGAAAAGGAATTCACTGTAATCCGCTAAGGAATAGAAAAGACATACAGCAGCAGAGATCATAAAACGTTTTGATATATCCCTTTAATCATATGCATTCGAAATTGGTTATTCATCACTATTTTGTTCCAGATGCATAGCTAGGCATTTGGTGTACATTATCATTTTCAAGCCTCACAAGAACTCTTTTAGGTAGTTGGTTTTCTAATTTCATAGATGAGGAAACTAAAACTCAGGAATACCTCAGTTGCCAGTATTATGAGCTGTTGTCTTGTGAAGCCAAGATTCAATGTAAAGCCTGTTGCCAAAGCTGACTTGCTCCTCTTTCATAACTTATTGTCCCCAAGAAATACTGGCAGAAGCAGTGAGTAGTTTATAAACATAAGGCTTTTTCCTATTTTGTAGAAACTTACAATATGTTTAAGAACTAAAGAGGACCACTCAAAATAACAAGCCAGTATATCACCAGTGAATACAGTGAAGGGTAACAAAATATGGACTCTACATCTGGAATCCAGACATAAATGTTTCAAGAAAAATTTAATGAATAAAATAGCTGTTTATTTTATTTTCTTTTGTCCTAGTTTATATACCAAATAAAAATATTTCTCAGCTTTTAGGAAGCATTGTTTATAGACCTAATTGTTAAGCATTAATTGACTTTAACTGTCTAATAAAATGAACTAGGTTAACTTAGAAACTAACAGATCTTTGCAGAGACTTTGAGTCTTTTTTTATTGAGGAATCTTCCCTCTGCTACATCCTGCACTGTTCACATGCATTACCCCCAAAGATAAGTCTTTACAGTAGTGCAGTCTCTAGGCGATTCTGACCCTCCCTGAAGAAGTTAAAATTTCATTTTTAAACATTGTTTAAAGATAAAGGAAATGGAACATACAAAAATGGCACTTAAAAACATCTGTGTCTCTCAGAGCCCCTTTTTAAAAATGCAAAGTGATATATTGCTACCATCACATAAATATAAGAGAGGAGTCAGAGAGCGATATGGCCCATGGCCTCAGATGATATGCCAGAGAATGTTAATGCTCTATTTTTTATTATTATCACACAGAATTCTGTGTCCATTGCTTATTTTGATTTATTTGCCTTCCACAAAAGGCTCAACCATACTATGTAGGATTAAGACAGGTTCTGTGGAATGGTTCCAGAGCTACAAGGGAAAGTAGTATCCTTTTCAGCACCCTCACACAGGACAAGGTGGTGGTTGCGGAGGTAATTAGCAGGTGGTCCCCAGGAGAATGTGAGAATTGGGGGCTAAATTTAATATTGGGGTTTCAAGTACCAATTCCAATATGGAGTTTTCCATTTAATAGAAAACAGAAACTCTTTTGTTGAGGGAGGTGACAGTGTTTTCTACTTCCCAAAATTACTAATGTGAGAGTGTCACAAAATTAACATATTTTGGGTATGCTTTTATCACATTCATTTCCAACACATAGTAAACAAAGGAGAGGTTATTATGCAATATTCCAGTGTTATAGTAAGAAGAAAGTAAATTGTTTTCATGAACAAATAGTTTCACTGAATTACTTTTTCTTTCAAAGCTAAAACTATTTTTGGGAACCTAAAAATAAGAACCATGGGCAGAGACCTTGTTTCAAAATCAAGTGACATCAAATGCAATCAAATATATGGCTCATTCGGTGTCACTTCAGGGTCCAGAAAATATCAAGGGAATGTTATTTGCTCAACAGGGGTCTCCCTGAACTTTTTGTATCAAAGTCCGATGCGTAGGTAGCTCTTGCTTTATGGAATTCACTCTCAAGTTTTGTTATGCAGATTTGGATTTGTTTAGAAGCAGCAGCTGGAGATTCTGCTTTTATAGGTACCTAAACTAGACAGACCTGACTTTGGAAGTAGCTATTGACTTTCTGTATCCTAGGCAGTTTCATATTGATCTTGAGGCAACTCAATTACCTGCACCTGGAAGAGGCAATGAATTTGAATAGTGTTCATGGCTTTTTTATATATCTTTTTCTCCCTTCGTGAAGGGCAATGACTTACACTTTGCAAAATGAATTAGCAAGGAGATACTCTTGTTCTCTTCTTGAAGGTAATAGAAAAGAGTCTTTAAGATAAAGCACTATCTAGTTGAGTGTTGAGATTATTTATGTATGCCTATTCTATTCAATTTTCATAGTGTAGATGGTTTAAGTGTTTTTCTTTTTTAAAAAAAAAAATTGAGGCTAGCTAAATGTTGAACTTCAAATAGTTGAGGATTAAAGAAGTAATCGATGTCTCTTTTTCCAAAATTAATAATAGAAAAAATACATTATCTCCAGAGGAGAAGAAAGGCATATTGTAGAACAATCAAATTACTTTTTATTGAACAGTGACTAGGGGATTCTTTTTTTATATGGAACTATAGCATTTCACAGGTGGAAGGAAATTCAAGAATGAGCTTTCAAATGAGAAATGAAATAATGTCTACAGTGTGACTCCATGAGATACTATTGGTGTAATATCTGGTATGCTGCTTGGCACTATGATCCAAGTATCTTCAGGGCTCCTGGAATAAATGCAGATTATTACCACACCATATCATAAGCATTGTTATCAAGGGTAAATTAGATAACATGTACAAATGCTTTATTCCAGTTCCTGGCACAAATTAAATAATCAAGCATATTATTAATGAGTTCAACTCTATTATTTAGCAGGTGAAGCAAGACCCAGGAATTATAAATGACTTAATTAAGGTAACAAGGATAATTGTCAGCAAAACTATAATTGAAAGTATAAAGTCTGGCATTTTGAAATTTTTATTTCAAATAGAATTATGTTCAATTCTTATATTCATGTCAATAAACATATTTTTGAGCATTGCTTCTTCTATTCTAAGATTAGACTAAACACTGTTGGAGATGAAGGGATAAATCAGCACTTTCATGAAGCTTATCATTTATAGAAAAAATGAAAATGTAAGACTAGAATTGTAAGACAGGAACAACATTCCTTAAGAGAAAACATCACTTTTACTTGAATACAACTGTAAAAGATTTCCTAGGTAAACTATTATTGAGACATACTTTTTAAAAAGATTTACTTTTATCCTGTCAAAGGCTTACTTATAACTAATTTGTCTACTTGAAATTCCTCCACAGTACAGGTGACTCTCACCACTCTGCTTCCTCTGACCCTGTCCTTCATACCTTTTTGTTGTTGCTGTACTTTATTTCATGCTGAATTTATAATCACCTAGGAGATTTATTGCCTAAAAGCTATAATCACATTTTAAAAACATAAAGTGAAAAAAAAAGCTAATAATATTGCCTGGTTTTAGAAGTTTCTCTAGCCTTTTGTTTGCTCATATTCATTTTTGCATGACAATCGTGGAAGCCACACAAAGAAAAGAAAATTTTCTTTATCTCTAATTATCTGTCCTTTTACGTGACTGACTCCAAATTTTATTTTAAAAACATTGGAAAAAATAAGAAGGCTTGTCATAGTGCCTGATTAACTTTTTTAATTGTACTTTAAATCTTGGCTCAGCTTTAACCATCTGTCCATATATCACTTCACTCTCCATAGCTGGTAGGCTCAATTAGGGACCCATCTGAGGAGTTCTCTTAGCACTTTGGGACACAATACTCATCACATTGAAGGGTCATCATATGTGTTTCCATTTTTTTCTCTTCAGGAAAGTGAGCTTCTGGAAGACTGGATCTGAGTCCTGTTCCTCCAAAATTCAATAAATGCTTTCCGAATGTATCAGTCAAATGGAGCTCTGTTTCAATAAGAATTTACCCTGCAAAACAAGAAGACAAAGAAGGTTTAAAAATGGAGGGGGTATCAAAGTAGTCTAGGAATAGGATTAATGAAACAGTTTACCCATTATCAGAAAATTACAAACGGTAGGACTTATCCTAAGATAAAAAAAAGAAAAAGAAGGCCAAAAAGAGAAAGAAATCTAAGCTGTTAGACAGTTATAACAATGGCTTGTTTGCTTTAATTTTCTCATTTAATTATGATATTTCTGTTCATTCAATATACTTGGATGAATAATATTGTTTAAACATGTTTTATGAATATTGCAGCAGAAAAGAGTAATAATTCTAAATAGAAAAAGGTTAAAAAACATAAAGCTCACTTTAAAAGAAAACGTCTAAAGAAGCTTTGAATAAAAGCTACGATGCCCTCTGGTGTGCACACATTTTAGAAACAGTCTAATACAGACCTTACATATATATTCACTATGTACTAATTGCTTAAAAATTTCATTAGAAAGTGCAGCAATTCACAATATACTTAACTTGGAAAGTCCCAAAATACTATCATAAACTACTTGGTAAATTTTTAAAATATAAATGCAAATGAACCTAGTTTTTTTTCTGTTTGTGGGTGAAGGTAGTAATTTCTGACTAACATGCCAAAGCCTTAAGTTCTCAGTGAGCTTGTCTGCAACTCATCAGTGGATTATGAATAAACATGGATGAAGGAGTATGCAGATTTCCTAATAGAAAAGTCATGAATGTTTTAACACCCAGGGGTTCAAATTATAATAAAGGGATAGCACCTGTCACTGGAGGCAAAATACAAGACCACCTTTTCAATCCCAGGAGCAATTACATCACTGACAATTTAGCCTCTCTCCGGAAAGCAGAGTCTCCAAAGAATCCATGTGTATATATATCTCTGAGTGTCACATGTAAGGCCATTGCTTTAAATTCCTCTTCTTGGTATTTCCCCTATATTTTATGAAAAGGTCCCCGCTCCAATCAATTATAAGGTGATTGCCTGTATTTTATTAAATTATGAGAGGAGAAACTTATATGGCTTCTTCTGATTATGACAGCTGATCACTAATATGATGTGACCTCCCTACTTCATCAAAATATCACTCTGTAGTTTTGTGCAGATGTGATTTCTGCATTGAAGCTTTGGTAAAAAATATTTCAATTCATTTGTCTAATGACATATTTTTACAGGAAACATACAGAGAAAAATTATATTGAATGCTCTGGAGAATCTATGCAACTTATTTAATAGATGTGTATTCATCTGAGAAAATGCATGCACTGGTCCTGCTTATATCCTATTGTGAAGGATGATAGAAACAGTTTCCTGCATTTCTAACATCAATATGCCACCACTCTGACCACAGCTTTTTACTGGAGGGATTTGTGTACAAGAGGAGGTTCCTGTGATAGAGACTGGTCCTTGGTCTCATCCAGGTGGATGAGTGGAGTGAAAGGCCAATATGCAGGGAACAGAGAAGCTCAAAACTGAAGAATCCAGGAGGAAGCAGAAGCCCTGGCGCAGAAACAAGTCCCATGGAGCTGAGCAATGAAGCAAAGAGGCTTGAAGCAGAACTATCAAATAGGGGAGAACTGCAGTAAGAGGGGAAGTATATGCTTCTGAAACAAACTCTGGGTGGCTGCAGGAGAATTAAGCTTCTGAAGCAGGGCACACATATCTGTTCCAGGAATTGCAAGCATACTCTTTCATACATTACAACCTCTACACTCTGAGGTCTGCCAAGGCGGCAACATAGATGATTTTCTATCTTTCTGGCTGTTCTTAATGAACTTATATTAACTGAAGTTATCTTAACAACTATCCATTCTTTTTAGCCTAAAATGCCTGTGCAGAATATGCACTGTACTCCAGTGACTTCACTGTTTGCATAAGACATATTCAATAGTGTCATTTCCAAATATGGTCCATTACAATGAAGGAAAAAATAACAGAAAATAGGATTAAAAATGCCAGAAATTTAGTTCTGTGAAAGCATGCAAATAATGATTATTTTACAGCATTTGATATGAAGATAAAAGTTTTGAACACTACAGTGTTCCTGAATTTACTGCATTAATGATGGAAGTCAAGAATAGCAATCAAGAATTAATTCATGTATTCCATAGCATTTTTGAGCTTCTTTTATATACCATGCTTTTTAAAATTAACTACTAGAAATTGAAAGAATGTAAAATATACTCCTATGTTCAAAATTTATTTTTAGATATTTTTAGGACTAAATACAAAGAAAAATACTATGAAATCATTAATGAAAAAACAAACACGTAACAGTAAAAGATTTTAAGGTCAAATACAGGCCGGGCATAGTGGCTCATTACGCCTGTAATCCCAGCACTTTAGGAAGCCAGAATAGGTGGATCACTTGAGGTCAGGAGTTCAAGACCAGCCTGGTCAACATGGTGAAACCACGTCTTAACTAAAAAGTACCAAAAATTAGCAGTGCATGGTGGCATGTGCCTGTAATCCCAGCTACTTGGTAGACTGAGTCAGAAGAATCACTTGAACCCAGGCTACAGAGGTTGCACTTAGCCAAAATTGCCTCCAGTTGCACTCCAGCCTGGGCAGTAAGCGAAACTCAGTCTCAAAAAAAAAATGTTAAATATAAATATAAATGTAAATAAATAAACCTTAAAATAAAGAATTAATTTACAAAAGGACTATGCCTTTTAAATATCCTAAGATGTAGTCTGTCAAATTTCCAAATGTGAAAATGGAAAAAAAATAAATATATAAAAATTGGAAATATGAGTGTGCACATGCACACATGAATGTCTAAAAAGAATTTTTTGGTAACAGTGCTTTTACTGGAAGTTTTAATTTGGTTGAATAAAATCTAACCTAACCCAAGTATTGCCACATGAAAATTATTTCTGCCAAGTCTATAGTGGTATCTATTTTCCTAAAAATATGTCTGAATATACATAACTTTCTCTAGCTTTTATCTTATTAACTATTTTCATCTTTTTTAAACAATTTAGGCTTGTGTACAAAATACCACAAACTATGTGACTATAAACAATAATTTATTTCTTACAATCTGAAGGCTGGAACGTCCAAGATCGTGGTGCCAGCAGATTCAGTGTCTGATGAGAACCTGCTTTCTCTTAGACAGCTATATTCTCATCCTAACCTCATATAGTAGAATGGGGGAGGGGTACCTTTTGACACTCTCCTATAAGAGCAATGATCTTATTTATTTGCATTCCAATCCTATGACATAATCACCTCCCAAGGGCCCCACAACCTAATACAATCATTTTGGAAGTGAGGATTACCACATAGGTATTTTGTAGAGACATAAACGTTTATATCATAGTACCATACATATACAGGTTGAGCATCCTTAATCTGAAAATATTAAATTCAAAATGTAACGTACTCTGAACCTTTTTGAGTGCCAGCATGGCACCAGAAGTGAAAGATTCATACTTGGCCTCATGTGACAGGTGCACAAAATTATTTAAAATATCATATAAGATAACCTTCAGGTTATGTGTATATGGAATAAAAATGAATTTTGTGTTTTTAATTTGGTCCCAACCCCAAGGTATTTCATTATGTATATTCAAATATTCCCGGATCTTCCCAAAATATGAAATGTATAAGAAAACCTTCGTGACCCAAGTATCTTGGATTAGGAATATTTCAGCTGTAGCTGGAGAATACCGATATTAAAAAAGTCCAAACTTAGGTTCAATTTGCTAAAAGGTAGAGGAGATCTAGACGTAAGTTAATGACAAGAAAAGAGACCACAGAGTTGGGTAATATTTCAAATCAACATAATATATTTTCTTATTTTTTTAAATTCACAAAACATTAAGGAAATGGACAATTGCTAACATGTAGTGAAATTTCCAGTGCCACCTGCTTTACACAGCAATTTCCATTTTTTAATAGAAATTGGATGTTCTTCATACTAACTCCTGAGGGGCTGATTACTTTTAAAATAGTAGCCTTTAAAAATATTGTCATTAAAAAGCAAATAAAGCTTTGATTTTGAGGAAAGAAAACACTATATGTGTATGTGTGCATGTATATGTATGTGTGTGTGTGTCTCTGTGTGTGTATATTTTTGTGTGTGTATGCCACAATTAAACAGGTTCACATTTGCTCACTCTTTAGCAGGAAATGGAATATTTTGCTACTTTGAATTTCTTAGCCGAAATGTTTAGCATTTCTGGTTGTAAAATGTGAAAAAGAAAAGCCTTTCAATACAAACTATCCAGTGGAAGGTCAAAATGAAGAGTTACATTTATGTATACCAATTATTTCATCAAAAAATATGCTACTTAGAATAGAAGTTCTCAAGTTATTAGGTCATGGTAAATTCCTAAGATGTCTACTAAATTTCCTTATTTCTGGGTATTGATTCTGAAATATTGAATGAAAATATCCCAAGAAGCTATTATAAGTCCAAATGATAATTATTTCCCCAAGTGTCCCATTATTCAGATAAATTTGGGAAATATTTCTTTCTTAGTGGTCAATAATAAGAAAGGTATGGAGAATGTACATTAATGCACTGTGTGTCAAATCAGATTTTTCAAATCTTTTTTCTCCTTAAGATCACTTGGTAAGTTCTATAAAACCCAGATTTAGGGGCCTTGTTGAAAATGTATCTGGTTAAGAAACTCTAGAAATCATAATCTTTTAAAAGCTTCCCAAATCAAATTTGTATTAGATTTGTCTGAAGATATCTGAGAGTTTTCTGGAAAGCTGAGATGAAAAATTGCTCTGATAAATGAATCACTAAATTTGCATCATTCAGACTCCTAACAGTTTTAATTTAATTTAATTTTACTGAAATACACACTGTCATTTTGAATTTAATCCTTTTTCTACTCTAAACTGTTGTCAAATTTATCCTTGTACACTCTTTATTTAATAAATGTCTAGGGTTCCTCATATTGTACACAAAGAACTCCAAAACAACTCAATATTTGCTCATCAAACTATTTATTCATTAATTCTTTCACCAAAGACTTATTAAGTATATGTGTGGTGTTCTAAGAAAGCCCATTGATTGACAAACAAAAGACCAAGTCTATGTCTTCATGGTGTTTTCATTCTAGAGGAAGGAGACATAAAATCAGATAAACACCACCAACATATGTTGATACGGAAATAGATAAAGCACAATTTCTATCATTTTCTTGATAGCTATAACCAAGCCAATTAATTACAGGCATACCATTTGAAGTCCACAGAACTTGAGGAAGTCTACAAATTAGTTAGATGGGGGCTATATTAAACTCTGAAATTAAATGCAAAATTTTATGTATATATGTATGTTCAAAATTTTCTGTGGAAATTATCCCTTGTTTTTGTCAGATGTTCAGAGGTGTACTTGCTACCTCAAATTTTAAGAATTTTCTTATAGAAGGAGTGTCTTACAAATTCAAAAGATTTCAGGTTATCAGTTAGAAAGTTTATTACTTTATTATTGCTGCTGTAACAAACTACCAAAAACTTAGTGGCTTAAAACCACACCGTTGAGTGTAGAAATATGAAATCAATTTCCCTGGGCTAAAGTCCAGGTGTCACCAGGCTGGATCTTTCTTGAGTGTCTAGAGGGATTCCATTTTTTTGTTTCTTCTAGCTGCTGTAAGTCCCCTGTATTTCTTGGCTAGTACCTTTTCCTCCATCTCTAGGGCATATCACAAAATGTTTGCTATGGCAGCCACATCTTCTATGATCCACTCTGATCATCTGCTTTTATATTATGAGGACTCTCATGATTGTATTTGGGACCCACCTGAATAATCCAGGAATATCTCCTCCATCTCAACATTCTTAATTTAATCACATCAGCAAGATCTCTTTTGTTGTGTAAGATAACATGAGCAGATTCTGAGGATTAGAATGTGGACATTTTTGGATGGGAATAGCAATATTCAGTCTACCACAGTGGATGAAGGAAGTATTTGGGGAAGGCAATTACATAATTTATAATCACTAAATTCATAAAATCTATGTGGTCATCTTCATGTTGATATACAGTCATCTGTACCTTTTTATACACAGATTTATATAATATAGTTTACATCAGAGATTGGCAAGCTTTTTCTCAAAAGTAACTATTTTAGGCTTTGTGGGGAATATGATGTCTAGTGTAACTTACAAATTCTGCCACTGTACTGGGAAAGCATCCATACACAATACATAAGTGAACAGAAATATGTTCAAATAAAACTTTATTTAGAAAAACAGAAAGTGGGCAGCATTTGATCCATGGTCCACAGTTACCTTATTCCTGGTTTAGATAAGTATAAATACATTAAGCATTTAGTAAGCAGCTATTTTATGTGATATTGTTTGGTAATAAGGTTGTAACATGTTCAATAACCTGGTCTTTGGACACAAACACAAAACTCATTTTCGTCACAAGCATTATAAAATTATAGAAATTAATTAGGTATCTAAACATAACCACATCTGTCACATACTCACATTTACCTATGGATTATGTTTTTAAGAAATGATATTATACGTAAAGAATATGTCCCTGAGGTTGGCAGATATTAAGGGCCAATAAACATTTTATATGACATTCAAGCACAGATGACAGCGTATAACATTATTTCACTTAACTATAGAGACACACATACAGATCCAGTCAGTAAAACAGTATAAAGCATATTACATGAAATATAGGGCAGATGTTAGTATTAAAAGGAGTTGGCTGGGCGGGGTGGCTCATGCCTCAAATCCCAGCCCTTTGGAAGGCCAAGGTGGGCGGATCACCTGAGGTCAGGAGTTTGAGATTAGCCTGATCAACATGGAGAAATCCTGTCTTTACTAAAAATACAAAATTAGTTGGGCATGGTGACACATACCTCTAATCCCAGCAAAAATTTTGATTTTAAAAAACATTCCAGCCTGTTTGGAGAAAAACCCGTCTCTACTAAAAATACAAAAATTAACCAGGCATGGTGGCAAGGTGCCTGTAGTCCCAGCTACTCAGGAGGCTGAGGCAGGAGAATTGCTTGAACTGGGTAGTTGGAAGTTGCAGTGAGCCAAGATCACAACATTACACTCCAGCC
>NW_016107322.1:12118365-12142308 GCF_001604975.1 Cebus imitator
AAAAAAAAAAAAAAAAAGCACATCAACATTATAAATGATGGGCTTAGAAATGAATTAAAAGGCAAGTCATCTTCCCTCTTATGATTATGAAACTATTTCAGACACTTTTCAAAGAGGATTCTATTTGGAATAGACAGTGCTGATATTTGGTAGGTACTCTTCTCTAATTTGAAGGTCACAGTCCACTTATTCAAATTTTGGAATTATTCATGTCAGAGTCAATTTTGTACAGCCTCAAATGATGTAAAAGATTGAAAGTGCCCAATAATTTTAACTAGTTTATAATATTTTTAGACTCACAGAAAAACTATTCACTTTCATCATTCACAATAATATATGAAATTATTTTGACCATACTATCTAAAACATCAAGACTTAAGGGAAACAAGGTAAATAGCTCTCTATTTCTTCCTGCAACAGAGAGCTATTACATGTTTTTTACCATTTTGATACTTATTATTCTATAACCATAAAAGCCAAATCAGGCTATTTCAAACTAACTATATCAAGCCTTTTTCTTAGTGGAAGACTTCTTATCACTCTCCTTTGGAATATAAATAATGTAGGGATTTTTTTTGGTGGTTGATTTCAAATGCCAGATTAAAAAACTACATATCCTCTTTTGCTCTCAGTTTTATATCATATAATAAAGAACTGCACACTTGAAGACATTATAAAAGTATTTGTTATAGTATAAATCCAATTCAGAAAAAAATATATATTTGAGCATCCTATAAGAAAATAACTTATTTACACATTAATTCTGAAATATTACTTTGAAAATATTTGTATTCTAATAATAAAAGTGATATGTTTGCCTAAAGGAAGTTTGACTCAGTTTTTGGGTGAGCCATAACATTTTATTTTTATTAAATATTCTTAATTCTAAGCAATTCTTAAAGTTATTTTCAGCACAGATTTGATATAGAAAGATTATTCCAATTATATTTAGTAGGATGGATTACCTGCTAACAGAAATCAGAGATAGCAAACAATTTTTAAACAAATTACACAATGGATTAAGTTAGTGGAGGTGGAAAAAATAGAGAAGAACTGACAGACAGAAGAGAAAAGTAGTTTTGAATTTCTCAGGGCACAGTGTTATGTCATTTTAAAAATTATCTTGGAAGAAGGTAGGCCTGAATTCAGGGCCTTGCTTTTTATGTACTCATGATGAGAATACTGTGATGTTTTTATCTGAGACCAAGAACTAATTATATAAACTATCGAATAAACATAGGAAAATGAAATGAGATACAGTTTGACAGCACTAGTACACTGTCTTTTAGTGGCTGGTAGTCGAGATAGTAATAAAATATCTAATGACATATTAATTGAATGGAGAAGCCAAAGAAAAATATAAATTGAATGTGATTGAAGTTGCAATTCTGTGATTCAGCTATTAAAAGAAACAGAAAAAGCTGATGAGAAGGGAGCGATAAAGCAAAGCGCTAAATATAAGGTTAAAAATCTACTCTTATTCTTCTAACACATTGTATTATTAGTTCTTACAATATTTTGACTATCTTTAATTGGACTTGGTTATTTAGCCGAATAAGCTAATAAGCTACTTTATTCTAAAACACAATTGTTTTTATTTAAAACTTGGAATGCTTTGTCTCAGATTTACTACCATAAAGAGCAGTTGGCTTGCTTCTGTCCACACAGGCTTACTTGTCATTCATTGCCTTCTGCTTTATTGATTAAATGACTTTTTGTGAATTTGTATTCAGTCCAACACCTCCCGTTCTAAAAGGTAAGACTTAGAAAAATGATGCAGTTTCTGGGGCCAAATAGATTGTGGCACAGCTGATGTTTTGTTCAAAATCTATACTGATTGCAATAACTGGATCAATCATGTAGCTAAATGCATTGATTTGTAAGACTGCTGACAATTTGAGTCAGCTGTCATTTTACATAGAAAACTGTTGCCAAAACTTATATGATTAAAATCAACTTTCTTTCAAATTTGATGGTAAAAAGAAAACGAAAGACAAATCAGAGAAGGAAAAGGATAATATCTCACTCATAGGTGGGTGTTGAAGAATGAGAACACATGGACACAGGGAGAGGAGCATCACACACTGGGGTCTGGGGAAAAAAAAAGAAAAAGAATGCCATTACTTCATCAACATTACTATTCCTACTAAACATACTTTTATTGCTAAGCCTATGGCACTATTCAAGAAGGTTGAATATAATAAATTTTAAAGAATAGTTTCAAAGATGTGAAGACAGATAATAATTAGTCATAATGAAAGGTACTTAGAAATGTATAGTTCTATGGAAAATACATAGTGAAATATACAGATAGGTGTTAACTGTTTAACATTGTTAAATACAATCCTAGTTGTGCTTGCGTCTTTTTTGCTTACTAGTATCAAGCACATATTCTTCCTAAAAAGATGTATAAATTTATGTCTCAATTCTAGTGTCCAAAAAACAATTTTTCTATTTGATAAGACTGTAATGGTGAAAAAAAATCTTCACAAAACTGGTTCATGTCTTGCTTCTCACTGTTGTTTATTTATGACAAATAATAATATATTTTTCACAGAATTTTAAAAAGGGTTTAGTATGTTTCATAACTATAGATATGTCAAAAGTGTTTTGTGAGCAGTAGGACTAATGTGATATTGTTAATTTTCATTCAGGATACATTAAGTTCTTCGCCATTCACTGCATAATACCTACCTCTAAGAGTAGCAACTTGAGCTCAAAATATGTGCTTTATTTCCAACAACATCTTTAAAATAATTACATATTTTAATAACATAAATTATTTCCTTCCATTTTATTAACTCATATCTAATTGCGAAATTAAAAAATTCAAATACTAAATACTTAACTTATTTAAATCTTTAAAAAGTTTTCACAAGTGAATGTTTCAGATGTTTGTGTCAAAAAGCCTGTTTGGAAACTGTTCAGTCATTTAATCATCAATATTTTAATTTTAAGCAAATGAAATTATAACTGCTTTGCTATAATCATAAATTATAAATAGAAGGCACTTATTCTATCTTACAGATTTTATTAAATACTAATTTGAAAATCTGAAATGTTTAATGTACCAATAAATTAGTGGGAATAAGTGAAAGATAATTTTGATATACAACATTAACTAAATATTTAACTTTCAATTTCTGTTGAAATCTGTGTATATTTTACACATTTATTATTTTCATTGAACTGAATCGAATGGGTATTTTCCAGATTTAAAATTATATCATCAAGAAAACGAATCACGGGTGCTCTCTAAACAGCTTTATATTAATTCATTCCTTAAAAGTTCAACATATTAGAGATTAAATATATTATTTACAATACTCACTTTTGTATTTCTAACCTTACATTTTTTAACTTTAAGAAAAAATGCTCTTAAAATATTTATATTCTTAATTACAGATTATATATGACTATCAATAAAGGTGAATTTAATTTATGTAGCTGAAATTAAATTAACAAGTAAAGAATAGAATATGAGAGGGCCAGATACTCATTGTTTCTAAACCTGGCAAAGTGTGAAGGTCACAACTTACATGTTAACACATTCTATCATGTGATTTGTTGTAAACAAAGAATATTAAATATTCTTATTCATTTTCTTTTAGTGAACATATATTACTAACTTGTCTAATGAATAGATAAAACATCTTTTTTCATTAAATATTTATTAAAATAAGATTCTCCATGCTCACCTATTAAGGAAAAATTTATTCTAATAAGATAGCAGGGCAAACGCCAAAGAGACTGATCTGATTCATGTGATATAAGCCTCTGGCCATGAAATCAATAATATTCCCTCCTGTTCATTATTAGATAAATAAAAATAAAATAAAATACAACATAAATTAAAGAAAGTTCAAGCTAAGCTGAATTCAAAAAAAATTTATTGAATTTCATATTAATTTCAAAATCTTGACTTTAGTGATTTACTGAAAATTGTCTATTTTGCATTAAAGGCTCTATTCTTTTCTCTTTAATGTGCTTAAAGAGGAGTCTAATAATTCATTTACATCAAAATGCTTTACAACTCCAAAATCCACTCTTTCTTCCTGTCTCTCTCTCAATCTATGTCTCTGTCTCACACACATACACTCATTCGCATACACAGATTTAACTATGCACAGTAGATGAATATAATTACTTAAATGAAAGCAGATCATTTCTTTGTAGTTGTTCTACAAAATTCCAAAGATTGTTATCAATAATAATAATAATACCTCATAGGTAAGGATTTACAACAATAAGCATAAGTAACTGTTTATGGTACATAGATACAAATACAGATAAAAATGGTAGGTAAATTACAGATGATGATAATGAAAATAAATAGATCAACAGATTTGTACATGTATTTTCTTTAGTAATTGTTCACTGTTTTATAACTTACTAGAGTTTGATTTCTTTTTATAACCGATTCCATCACAAGTATTTCTCAGTTCTGTTTTATTTTCTTAATTTGTTTTGGGGAAAAAGAAAACGTCCTTTCTTTCTTTTCTAAATAAACTGACAAAGCAATGCACATTTATGGAAAAATATTTATGGGGAAGTATTTCGGTTTTTCTCCAAAGCAGGAAATGGGTGCCCTCTGCTGTCGATTTGTAGATTACTTTAGCCAGTATGATTCTGCTTTATGTGAAAATATTCAAAAGTGTAAAAACCCATTATTATATTATTTATATGATATATAAATAGAATATAGTGTATTATACATTATATGCAAATAGAATATGTTGTGTTATATATAAACGACAAATAATATTTAATGTATAAAGTTGATACATTTTCCAAGATCAAGATTTGGTACAACTACATGAAAGATGAATAAGCTGAGGAGCTGAAAGAGGAGGTCATTAATTGTTTGTAGATACTTACACAATAGAAAACAAAGAAGACACAAGTACATAGCTTTTAAATGAACAAAAAGCAAAGAATTGAATTTTAGATGAGTAATTATATTTATAAAAATAATTGTTCAATATTTGCTTACAGTCTGCACTATGAATAATACATTGCACATAGAGCATTTTTTTCTGAATAGTTTATCATAATAATACATGAAAACACCAGAGTTAACCGATTTTTAATTTTTCTACCTTTTCCTTATTTTCTAACAATCACACAGAAATGCTTTATTTAAAAAAAAATGCAATGTGAATGTTATGCAATAAGTTATAAATGTAAGAAAAATTTTTCTCATCGTTTAACTTTCAGATTTTATAATATACTCTCAGGTCTTCTATTTGATTCAAATAATATTATAAATTAGTAAATGCAATATATAACAAACCAAAAAACTCCCATTTAGTGACTATAATTATAAAAAAGTATTTAAATACATTTAAAACTATTCTCTTGTAAGTATTTAAATTTTTTAAGCACTTGAGTATTTACTTAATAATTACTTATTAGCTATCTATAAGGCAATTATTCTGATAAACCTAAGAATAAAGCCATGAATTAGGCAAGGATCCTGGTGTCAATAAGCAGGTGTTACTATAATACAGTTTGGTTATGCTACCAAAAATATCACCAGCCATTATGTGGAAAAATTTAGAGTTTTTTTTTTTTTTTTTAAATAGATAGATACAAAAATCTTATTTCTCCACCCAAATATTAGCTCCACTCCATGTTGAAACTCACTAAAGATGTATATATGTTGAGATATATGTATGTGTGTGTGCCTGTATGTATATATATGTGGGGTGTGTGTGTGTGTGTGTGTGTGTGTGAGAGAGAGAGAGAGAGAGAGAGAGAGAGAGAGAGACAGAAAGAGAAAGAGAAAGAGAGAGAAGTCGGTCAAGACAAAAAAGAAAGAGACAGAAAGCAACAGAGAAAGCAACAGAGGGAAATTCAGGTACATGATTTTTGAATATAACTTTTTAGCAAGAATCCATGAATTCAAAATAACAAAAGACAATATATTTATTATCACAGTACTTATCCACGAAATTAAATATATCTATTTTTCAAATGTTTTATTTATATACAAGTTAGAAATGGTCTCTCTTATTGTTCTTATATAATTTGCCTTGCTTTCTAATAATTAGGTGTAACATACCTGCTTAATAAATTATTCATTTTGAGATATAACTTTTCTGAATCTTTTTTAACCAATAAGAAACTACATTTCAAACTATATTCTCCTTTCTTTTAATGTCCTAAGAAAGATGACCTCAAATTTCACTGCACATTTACTTTGATGTACTCTAGCCCCGAGGTACCTAAAATACATTAGACTATGATTTAACGCAGTGAAAAATTCTTTAAAGAAATATGAGCTCTGAATAAAAGTATTTCAAACAAGAACTATTTTAAATAAATCTTTGTGTGGCAGAGAAGTGAATTTAATTTTTCAATAAGATAACAATTTCTTACAAATAAATAGATTATTCAGCTACATCTTAAAAAAAAAGATAACAAAAAGTGATTTATCAGTAGAAAGATTGATAGACTACTGGTAAAAAGATGTATGCTTCAAAAGTGTCAATTGATGACAATAACAAATGAGCATATCATGCATAAAAATAAAAATAATTTCAAAGAAAACCACGTTCAAATGATGTTCCAATATACCCGTGAACCTAAATTTCCATTTTGAAATAGATTTCACAGTTTTGAATGGGTTCTCTGAGAAGAGACTTTTTAAAAAATATTTTAATTATTTAAGTATTTTTGCACATAGTGGGTGTATGTATTTGTGGGGTAAATGAGATGTTTTGATACAGGCATGCAATGTGAAATAAGCACATTGTGAGAACATGTGATGTTTGTCTTTCTGTGCCTGTGTCAGTCCAAAAGCCTGTGCTCTGGCCTAACTGCCTCAGCTTACTCTCTCAGGCCCTACTTCTCTATTTATGTGTCCTAAAATTAACTTGCTTGTTATCTAGTTGTAGGTCCCAAAGTTCAAGAGCTGTGGCAAATTTTATATACAAATTTGCCATCCTTAGTAATATAATGATGTTCTTAAGATCCTGAGTCTACAGTCTTCTTCCTTCAGGAGCCTAGCTTTAATTTCTTTTAGTTGTATTTACAACTAAAATGTTAAATCCTCTGAGTCTCGGTCTCCATCTTTGTAAAGTTAGGAATTGCTGTGTTACTCACTGATGTAATTCATCTTAATTTCCTGACACAAAATAAGGCATGGTGTATGTTAGCTATTATTAATTATTGTTTTTCTTATTGGCTTTTCATTTGACTACTGAAAAGTCTTATATTTGGGGATATATATCAAAATAAATGTGTTTGGTTTGTGCTATTGAAGGTTTGCCAGCAATAAAAGACATTAATGTAGTCACCTTAGGTAAATATCAGAAATACTGCATGGAAATTCATGGAAATGTCCTTTTAAATTGGTAGTAAGAGAATTCCCTGTGGTAAGTTGCTTTTTGTGTATTTTTACTGGAAGTTCTTCCTTACACCTCCAAATTTTTATGAATTTTAAGTTGTTATACTTTTAAAAATCTTTTACAGAAACTCCTTAATCAGAGCCCATTTGTAGGTAACTCTCAGTATCCTCTAGATTCTAAGAGTTGCAACTGTTTTTACCTGATAATGTTTAACGGAAGGAAAATAACCTCTCCTGGTCTTCAACTAAAAATGTTTTCCAGGAATGTGTTTTGAAGTCCTTAAGAGTTTATCTGTTACAGGGAGAAAGTTGGTTTATGAACCTCCACTCTGGATGACTTTTAGAATCTCCCACCACTGTTTCTTTTAATAGTATCAACTAATATATATATTATATATATATTATATATATGTAATATATATAAAAATATAATATATATAATATATATATTATATATATAATATATATATTATATATATAATATATATATTATATATATATATATATATATTATATATATTATATATATATAATACACACACACACACACACACACACATACACAATGTCAGAAAACTTTACCTCTAAACTATCATATCACAAAACTGTTCTATGCCTGAAATGTTGAGTGGCGGAAAATAATCTTTCCAAATGTGCATCACAGTTTGTCCCCTAGGTTCTGAAGAATTACTCTTGAATCCACGATCTCATAATATTGAATTACTATATCAGCTTCTTTTGGTCCTAACAGCAGTGAACAAACACGTCAGATTTTCCAGCATTTACTCATTCATTCAACAAGTATCTGTAATGTTTTTAAGTCTTTTATATGCTCTAATTAAGCAGTGGTAAGCAAAACAGAACTATAACACTCCCTATTGTTACAAAGATAGCCATCTAGAGTAGAAGAAAAATGTTAAATAATAATCCGTAAATAAATATGTTTAGTCACTCTTGAGCTGTTCAACAGATATGTATTCATTTCACTCAACACATATTTATTTGTCTCCTGCTCCGTGTGTTGCCTATAACGATAACATTAAAACGAAAAATCTCTACCAAATTGGAGCTTAAATTCTAGTGAAAAAGACAATAATAAGAAAATTCACAAATAAATATGTAACATTGTAGATGACAAATTATACGGAAAAGATAAATATGCTAAGGGAGGTAGAATATGTAAATAGTTTGTAATTGCTAAATTAATTTATTAAATATGAATAGGGTAATACTTTTATAAGTGCTATTAATGAAAACATGTGTATCTTAAAAGATAAGAGAAAATGACTAAGAGGATTTACTCATGGGGGAGAAACTAGTCTGTTTTATCCATTAACATCTAGACTTTGGATCGCTGCCCACCATTGTTTATCATTTATCCCTGAGGCTGTATTTCTTAAAGATACATAGAACTTCAGTATCTTTTGATGCCATGGAGAATTGTGTGGACTAAACACTAAGTAGATATTTGCATGCAGGATGATTAGCTAGGTGATATAAGTCTGCAGACTTTCACTTCTCCAGTGAGTATTTATTGCCCTTTTCCTAACTTCTTGACTGCATTGAGGCACTTCCTCTTGTGTTCCAACTCCGCCTTCCAACATGTCTTACTGCAGCTTGGCAGCCAGATTACAGTCCTCTCTTGGCTATCTTATTTCTCGTTGAAACCTATTTATCTGACCTCAATTTCTAACTGTTTATTTGGTTTTACATTAGTTTGAATGTAGCTGTGGTTCTATCCTTAATAAATGCAGGTTTCTTTGGCAACAAGAAATGATGTGGTCCATTAATCATTAATATAAAAGGACTTGCATTCTGTGGTCATAAAATGCCCAGAGTTTTATCTACATTGGTTGAAGAAGCCAACCCATCTTCCCTCTCATCTAATTATCCTCACTCGTTTAACACTGTCTCCTATTCCATTTCTGCTTGAATCTGTATTCACCAGTTAAATTCCGAGACACACAGTCCCTGATCATCCAGAAAGATCCTGCGCTCCAGCTGCATTTTTCACAAATCAAGGTGCAGAAGAAAAGGACTCCCATCAAAATTATTATTTATTTTTAGTTTGAAATGTTATTTTAAATAACTGATTCGAACGTTACAAGTTGGAAAAGTATCACTACTACATTTGGACTTTTTTCTTTTTCCCTTTTTTTTTTTTTTTTTTTTTTTTTTTTTTTTTTTGAGACAGTGTCTTTCTCTGTCACCAGGCTGGAGTGCAGTGGCGCGATCTCGGCTTACTGTAACCTCCACCGCCAGAGTTCAAGCGATTCTCCTGCCTCAGCCTCCCAAGCAGCTGGGACTACAGGTGTGCACCACCACGCCCAGCTAATTTTTGTGTTTTTTAGTAGAGACGGGGTTTCATCATATTGGCCAGGATGGTCTTGATCCCTTGACCTCGTGATCCGCCTGCTTTGGCCTCCCAAAGTGCTGGGATTACAGGCCTGAACCACCTCGCCCGGCCTACATTTCAACTTTAATCAACTACCCTCACAGTAATGCCATGCTATTCTGTCTTCTTACCATATATGGCATTTGTCTGCTTAAGCAAGAGTGGGGAAGATATTTTCTGTATGTTGCCACTGTTAGAAAGAACAAGTCATGTTTGCATGGAGCAAATGTGAAGATTTGGGATTTTAACTGGTGTTCAAACAAACTTTCAACAATCTTCCTGTTTTCATGTCTTTTCTCTTTACAAGTATTTGGGAGTTCCACTGGCAGAAACATTCTATTATTCTATGTGTAAATACACTTGCTTTTTGTTCCATCTCTAGACAAGCAATTAGCTTTCAACTTTGTCTTTACTACTAAGGTATCACTGTAAAGCAGACTCAGTAATTATGGATCCCAAGTGGGGATTCTTACTGCATGGAGAATAGCAAAGATATTACCAGAAACAGAACTCTGTAAAATGATTCTCATTGCATCATCGGCTGCTGTTTATGTCCATCATGCCCCAGTTACCTATTTATCTGAGTCCAGTGTGACAGAATACACTCACATACAAGTTATGTGAAGCAGGTTTAATACTGACTGATAGGTTGAAAAAGGCAGAAGACTGGATTCATTATGAGCAGATTCCCCAAGATTTAAGAAAACAGCACAGAGCAGAGAAAGTCTTGACTGCGTTTGTCCCATTTTGCATGATAGTCTAGGGACTCTGAAAGGCAGTTCACCACAGGTTATATAATTCAGAGACTGTGACTTATCGGGCAAAACTTTGAAGGACATCCTCCTTCTGGGGTGAAAGGAACAAAACCCAGCTATCCTTCCCAATTCAAAACACTGCATTTCCAGCACGCTCTACAGTTATTCTTGAGATCTACAAGCAAGAAAGAGAGAAGCATTAGGTTGTCCCAAGGCCATCAAGAGAAATGTCTTGCTATCACTTGCTCATCTACTTGTTTTTCTTCCAACATTTTATTGCCATCTCTTATTTTGTACAATAACTACCCGTGGTATTTTTCCTTAGTGAGATGAAGCAAAGAGGTAGTGTATGTCAATCTATGTTTGTATAGATGTGGACTGTATTAGCTATTTTTCTAAACCTCAGTTATTATGTTTGATTTTTAAAAGTCATTTTTAGAAGGCCTTGAGGAAAAAAAAAAAAAAAAACTATTCCCTGCCTTTGGGTCATTCTCCAGTCTGGCAAGCCTAGAGAAATTTCACAGAGATACTTTTGTAGAAGTGCCTAAAGAAGTACTTTAGGCAGACAGTATAAACACATATGAACACAAATTTGCTGCTTTTTTCTCTTTTCCCTATCTCTTAGGAATTTCTGGCAATTCTGAATTAAGAGAAATGGGCAATGTTCTTCAGTCTTTTAAGATATCCAAAATGAAAAAAATGTTATTGTATAGGTAGTTGTAAAAGTGAATATAAAGCACATAAAGGAACAGATAGTGTTAATGTACTTATTTCATGATACATGACTACTATGATTAAAAACATATTACCAAGACAAGAGTTTTGATTTATTAATTCTAAAATAAGATTTACAGTGATTTCTTGTCCAATTTTCTACAAAAATATATTTTTAATTATTTAAAGTTAACATTTATCATAGTTTTGGCCAGAGTTAGCCACAAAACATATAACATATCTTTCTGCTCATTTCTATATGCCATAACATGCTAAATGAATATTCACATTTTTATAAATTTATGTTTTTTAGTTTTAAATAATTCTATTTTTCAATTCTCCATATAATTTATTTATTTTTTTCCTAAATGACTTCATTTGCATATTTTAATAATCTACATTAGGAATTGTTTTGTTTTGTTTTGTTTTTGGGGGGGTCACTGCCCCAGCCATTGAATTGTTCAAAGATCAACTGTGTATGTTTTCATGTTAATAATTAGCATTCTTTCTTTCAGCTTGAAGACCTCCACTTAGCAATTCTTTCCTTTTTTTAAAAAATTTTATTGTATTTTAGGTTTTGGGGTACATGTGAAGAACATGCAGGATTGTTGCATAGGTACACACTTGGCAGTGTGATCTGCTGCCTTCCTCCCCATCACCCATATCTAGCACTTCTCCCCATGCTATCTCTCCCCAACTCCCCTCCCCCCATTGTCCCTCCCCTATTCCCCCCAACACACCCCAGTGTGTAGTGCTCGCCTCCCTGTGTCCATGTGTTCTCATTGTTCAACACCCACCTATGAGTGAGAACATGCTGTGTTTGATTTTCTGCTCGTGTCAGTTTGCTGAGAATGATGGTTTCCAGGTTCATCCATGTGCCTACAAAGGACACAAACTCATCGTTTTTGATGGCTGCATAATATTCCATGGTGTATATGTGCCACATTTTCCCTGTCCAGTCTATCATCGATGGGCATTTGGGTTGTTTCCAGGTCTTTGCTATTGTAAACAGTGCTGCAATGAACATTCGTGTGCACATGTCCTTTTAGTAGAATGATTTATAATCCTTTGGATATATACCCAGTAATGGGATTGCTGGGTCAAATGGAATTTCTATTTCTAGGTCCTTAAGGAATCGCCACACTGTCTTCCACAATGTTTGAATGAATTTACACTCCCACCAACAGTGTAAAAGTGTTCCTATTTCTCCACATCCTCTCCAGCATCTGTTGTCTCCAGATTTTTTAATGGTCACCATTCTAAATGGCGTGAGATGGTATCTCAATGTAGTTTTGATTTGCATTTCTCTGATGATCAGTGATGATGAGCATTTTTTCACATGCTTCTTGGCCTCATGTATGTCTTCTTTTGTAAAGTGTCTGTTCATATCCTTTGCCCACTTTTGAATGGGCTTGTTTTTTTTCTTGTAAATCTGTTTTAGTTCTTTGTAAATTCTGGATATCAGCCCTTTGTCAGATGGGTAAACTGCAAAAATTTTTTCCACTCTGTTGGTTGCCGATTCACTCTAATGACTGTTTCTTTTGCCGTGAAGAAGCTGTGGAGTTTGATTAGGTCCCATTTGTCTATTTTGGCTTTTGTTGCCAATGCTTTTGGTGTTTTGGTCATGAAGTCCTTGCCTACGCCTATGTCCTGAATGGTTTTTCCTAGATTTTCTTCTAGGGTTTTTATGGTGTTAGGTCTTATGTTTAACTCTTTAATCCATCTGGAGTTAATTTTAGTGTAAGATGTCAGGAAGGGGTCCAGTTTCTACTTTCTGTGCATGGCTAGCCAGTTTTCCCAACACCATTTATTAAACAGGGAATCCTTTCCCCATTGCTTGTTTTTGTCAGGTTTGTCAAAGATCATATGGTTGTAGATATGTTGTGTTGCCTCTGAGACCTCTGTTCTGTTCCATTGGTCTATATCTCTGTTTTGGTACCAGTACCATGCTGTTTTGATTACTGTAGGCTTGTAGTATAGTTTGAAGTCCGGTAGTGTGATGCCTCCGGCTTTGTTCTTTTTGCTTAAAATTGACTTGGCTATGCAGGCTGTCTTTTGGTTCCATATGAAGTTTAAGGTTTTTTTTTTTTCGAGTTCTGTGAAAAAGGTCATTGGTAGCTTGATGGGGATAGTGTTGAATCTGTAAATTACTTTGGGCAGTATGGTCATTTTCACGATATTGATTCTTCCTAACCAGGAACATGGAATGTTTTTCCATCTGTTTGTGTCCTCTCTTATTTCATTGAGCAGTTCTCCTTGAAGAGGCCCCTTACGTTCCTTGTTAGTTGTATTCCTAGGTATTTTATTCTCTTTGTGGCAACTGTGAATGGCAGTTGGTTCTTGATATGGCTCCCTTTACGTCTGTTATTGGTGTATAGGAATGCTTGTGATTTTTCCTCATTGATTTTGTATCCTGAGACTTTGCTGAACTTGCTTATCAGTTTCAGGAGATTTTGGGTTGAGACGATGGGGTCTTCTGGATATACAATCATGTCGTCTGCAAATAGAGACTATTTGACTTCCTCCTTTCCTATTTGAATATCCTTTATTTCTTTTTCTTGCCTGATTGCTCTGGCTAGAACTTCCAGCACTACATTGAATAGGAGTGGCGAGAGAGGGCATCCTTGTCTGGTGCCAAATTTGAAAGGGAATACTTCCCGTTTTTGCCAATTCAGTATGATATTGGCTGTTGGTTTGTTGTAAATAGCTTTTTCTATTTTGAGATATGTTCCGTCCATACCTAGCTTATTGAGGATTTTTAGCATAAAGGGCTGTTGAATTTTGTCAAAGGTCTTCTCTGCATCAATTGAGATAATCATGTGGTTTTTGTCTTTGGTTCTGTTCATGTGGTGTATTACGTTTATAGACTTGCGTATGTTGAACCAGCCTTGCATCCCCGGGATGAAGCCTGCTTGATCATGGTGGATTAGCTTTTTGATGTGCTGTTGCAATCGGCTTGCCAGTATTTTATTGAAGATTTTTTCATCTATGTTCATCATGGATATTGGCCTGAAGTTTTCTTTTCTTGTTGAGTCTCTGCCAAGTTTTGGTATCAGGATGATGTTGGTCTCATAAAATGATTTGGGAAGGATTCCATCTTTTTGGATTGTTTGGAATAGTTTCAGAAGTAGTGGTACCAGCTCCTCTTTGTAGGTCTGATAAAATTCGGCTGTGAACCCATCTGGACCTGGGCTTTTTTTGGGTGGTAGGCTCTTAATTGCTACCTCAACTTCAGACCTTGTTATGGGTCTGTTCAGGGTTTCGGCTTCTTCCTGGTTTAGGCTTGGGAGGAGGCAAGTGTCCAGGAATTTATCCATTTCTTCCAGGTTTACTAGTTTATGTGCATAGAGTTGTTTGTAATAATCTCTGATGATGGTTTGAATTTCTGTGGAATCTGTGGTGATATCACCTTTACCGTTTTTTATTGCATCAATTTGGTTATTCTCTCTTTTCTTTTTTATTAATCTGGCTAGTGTTCTGTCTATTTTGTTGATCTTTTAAAAAAACCAGCTCCTAGATTTATTGATTTTTTGAAGAGTTTTTTGTGTCTCTATCTCCTTCAGTTCTGCTCTGATCTTAGCTATTTCTTGTCTTCTGCTAGGTTTTGAGTTTTTTTGATCTTGCTCCTCCAGCTCTTTCAATTTTGATGATAGGGTGTCAATTTTTTATATCTCCTTGCTTTTCATGTGGGCACTTATTGCTATATATTTTCCTCTAGAGACTGCTTTAAATGGGTCCCAGAGACTCTAGTATGTTGTGTCTTCATTCTCTTTGGTTTTGAAGACAGCCTTTATTTCTGCCTTCATTTCATTGTTTACCCAGTCAACATTCAAGAGCAAGTTGTTCAGTTTCCATGAATCTGTGTGGTTCTGAGTTAGTTTTTGAATTCTGAGTTCTAACTTGATTGCACTGTGGTCTGAGAGACTGTTAAGATTTCCCTTCTTTTGCATTTGCTGAGGAGTGATTTACTCCCGATTATGTGGTCAATTTTGGGGTAGGTGTGATGTGGTGCTGAGAAGAATGTATATTCTGTGGATTTGGGGTGGAGAGTTCTGTAAATGTCTATTAGGTTAGCTTGGTCCAGGTCTGAGTTCAAGTCCTGGATATCCTTGTTAATTTTCTGTCTGATTGATCTGTCTAATATTGACAATGGGGTGTTAAAGTCACCCACTATAATTGTGTTGGAGTCTAAGTGTCTTTGTAAGTCATTAAGAACTTGCCTTATGTATCTGGGTGCTCCTGTATTGGGTGCATATATATTTAGGATCGTTAGCTCTTCTTGTTGCATTGATCCTTTTACAATTATGCAATGTCCTTCTTTGTCTCTTTTGATCTTTGTCAGAGATGAGAATTGCAACTCCTGCTTTTTTTGCTCTCCGTTTGCTTGGTAAATCTTCCTCCATCCCTTTATTTTGAGCCTTTGAGTATCCTTGCATGTGAGATGGGTTTCCTGGATATAGCACGCTGATAAGTTTTGGCTTATTATCCAATTTGCCAGTCTGTGTCTTTTGATTGGGGCATTTAGTCAATTTACATTTAGGGTTAATATTGTTATGTGTGAATTTGATACTGCCATTTTGGTGCTAGCTGGCTCTTTTGCCCATTAGTTGATGCAGATTCTTCATTGTGTTGATTCTCTTTACCATTTGACATGTTTCTGGAGTGGCTGGTACTGGTTGTTCCTTTCTACGTGTAGAGCCTCCTTCAGGAGCTCTTGTAAAGCATGTCTGGTGGTGACAAAATCTCTGAGTACTTGCTTGTTCACAAAGGATTTTATTTTTCCTTCACTTATGAAGCTTAGTTTGGCTGGATATGTGATTTGGGATTGAAAGTTCTTTTCTTTAAGGATGTTGAATATTGGCCCCCACTCTCTTCTGGCTTTTACGGTTTCTGCTGAGAGATCTGCTGTGAGTCTGATTGGCTTCCCTTTGTGGGTAACCTGACCTTTCTCTCCAGCTGCCCTTAGTATTTTCTCCTTCATTTCAACTCTGATGAATCTGACGATTATGTGCTTTGGGGTTGCTCTATTTGAGGAATACCTTTGTGGTGTTCTTTGTATTTCCTGGACTTGAATATTGGCCTGCCTTGCTAGGTTCAGGAAGTTTTCCTGGTTAATATCCTGAAGAGTATTTTCCAGCTTGGATTCATTCTCTTCGTCACATTCAGGTACACCTATCAAACGTAGATTAGGTCTTTTCACATAGTCCCACATTTCTTGGAGACTTTGTTCATTCCTTTTTACCCTTTTTTCTCTAATCATGCCTTCTTGTTTTATTTCATTGAGTTGATCTTCGACCTCTGATATTCTTTCTTCTGCTTGGTCAATTTGCCTTTGAACCTTGTGCATGCTTCGCGAAGTTCTCATGTTGTGTTTTTCAGCTCCATCAATTCACTCATATTCCTTTCTAAATTGTCCATTCTCGTTAGCATTTCGTCAAATCTTTTTTCAAGGTTCTTATTTTCTTTGCATTGGGTTAGAACATGTTCTTTTAGTTCACAGAAGTTTCTTACTACCCACCTTCTGAAGTCTGATTCTGTCATTTCATCACACTCGTTCTCCATCCAACCTTGTTCCCTTGCTGGTGAGGAGTTGTGATCCCTTGTAGGAGGAGAGGTGTTGTGGTTTTGGGTCTTTTCATCCTTTTTGCACTAGTTTCTTCCCATCTTTATGGATTTATCTACCTGTCATCTTTGTAGTTGCTGACTTTCAGATTGGGTCTCTGAGTGGACGTCTGGTTTGTTGAAGATGAAGTTATTTCTCTTTCTTAGTTTTCCTTCTAACAACCTGGTTCCTCTGCTGTAGGACTGCTAAGGTTCACTCCAGGCCCTGCTTACCTGGGGATCACCTGCAGCAGCTGCAGAACAGTAAGTGCTGCTACCAGTTTCTTCTTCTGCTATCTTTGTTCCAGAAGGATACCTGCCAAATGTCAGTCTGATCTCTCCTTTATGAGGTGACTCTTTAGTTATACAGGGGTCAGGGAGCTGCTTGAGGAGACAGTCTGTCTTTTACAGGAGTTCAAGTGCTGAGATGTGAGCTCTGTTGTTCATTCAGAGCTGCTGGGCAGGTATGTTTAAGTCTACTGCAGCAGAACTCATAAACTGCCTTTTGTTCCCAGGTGCTCTGTCCCAGGGAGTTAGGGCTTTATTTATGAGTTTCCATTGCGCTGCTGCCTTTTTTTTTTTTTCAGGGCTGCCCTGCCCTGCAAGGAGGCAGCCTAGTCACTGTCTGCCTGTAGAGGCTTTGCTGAGCTGCTGTGGGCTCCGGCCAGCTGCTGAGTGAACTTCCCTGCAGTCCTGTTTATATGGGTGTAGTTAGAACTGCCTTGGCACCGGTGGCCTGCCTCTGTATTGGCGGACTCTCTCTGTAATGCCAGGTTGCCTCTGCAATGACAGGTAGCCTTGGCAATGGCAGGCAGCCTCAGCAATGGCGGGTTGCCTTGGCAACAGCAGGCTGCCTCAGCAATGGCAGACTACCTCCTTATAGGTGGAGTGCCTCGGTAATGGCGGACGCCCCTCCCCCACAGAGCTGGACAGTCCCGGGTTCAGCTGTGCTTGCTGTGAAACTCTCAATCCAGAGAGTTTCTGATTGCTGTTCTTTTGTGGTGGGTGGGACCAGCCGAACCTGATCGCCTGGCTCCCTGCCTCAGAGCCTTTTTTTTTTTCTTTTTTATCCCAGGTGTTCCAGTCGCCTGTTGAAAGGGCGCCGGGATCTGTTTCCCATGCGGCCACCTACTGCACCAGCTTAAACAGTGGAGCTGAGATTCGTGGCGCTTTTTTTGCTCAGGAATCTCCTGGCCTGGCTCCCTGTCTTCAGACCCCTCTTTAATCAGATGAATGCGCAGCTTCCCGGGGACTCCAATTGCCAGCCAAAAGGGCACCCAGACCAGTGTATTTTGTACTGAGAACCCCCGGCTGGGCTGCCTACAAAGCAGCTGGGCAGGGCAAAGCAGCCCCGCCCGTGGAAACAGCAGCGCCGGCCAAAACAGCCTCGCTGGTGACCGATGGGGCACCTCCACCTGGGAATCTCCTGGTCCGTGGGCTATAAAAATGGGGCGTCTGCTTGCCCTCTGTGCTTTCACTGAGAGCTGCAACTCCAAGCTGTTCCTAAATGGCCATCTTGGATCAAACTCCCAGGAATTGGTTTTGTAATTATAATTTATAACATTATCTGCAACACTGTGAAGGTCAGTGGAGGCAAGCCAGTGTTTTTGGCAATAATATATATGTAGTTTTTTTTTTACAGGTACAGTTAAATTCCAGTTTACAGTTTTGAGATATGAGCATATGGTATTATGCTAAGTGAATTAAACAATTGTTAATATTCAATTTTTTAAATTTGTTATTGTGTTTTCCTTAGAGTCACAGAGTGATGGTTTCATTGCTGCTCTTTGTGTATCTTCTCAGTGAGAGTTATTGGGTTAGTGAAACCTTACAACCTCATTTTGATTTCCCACTGCTAAGTGCTATGCATGTGTCACAAAAAATATTTTTTAACATGTCAAATGTAACGAAAATGTTCAAGTGACAAAGGAAGAAATCAGCCATGATTTTGGTTATGGTGTCGTAGTTCCAGAAATAGTTGGCTATGAAACACTTTATCCGATTATATTGCTGTATCCATATTTCTAGGCCTGCTTATAATGTGAATGCTGTTTCATCATTGCTTACCTTCATTTAAAACTTAATCCACATTAATCCACATGGTAAATACAATATGGTGTGTTTTCACTGGTGAGATTTTTATCTTTTCATTTTTTATTTTATTTTTTTTTTGATATGGAACTTTTATTTTTTATTTTTTTAAAATATACTTTAAGTTCCTGGGTACGTGTGGAGATGGTGCAGGTGTATTACATAGGTATACACATGACATGGTGGTGGTTTGCTGCATCCATCGCCCAGCCATCTACATTAAGTATTTCTCCTAATGCTATTCCTCCCCAATCCACCCCACTCCCTGCTATTTCTCCCCTAGCACCCCACACCCCCGGCCCTGGTGTGTGATGTTCCCCTCCTTGTGTTCATGTGTTCTCATTGTTCAACACACATTTGTAAGTGAGAGCATGCCATGTTTGGTTTTCTGTTCTTCTGTCAGTTTGCTGAGAATGATGATTTTATCTTTTTAAATAGTGATGATTGTTCTCTCAAAGATGACTGCATACCTTATTTTCTCCCTTATCCTTACTTAGAAGAGTATATCATTATCTAGCTGATGAGAAATCTTGTGAAACCTGTTTTCCGCTTTCAGATGCATAAAACAATGACAAATTAGACCATTTCCTTCTAAAGATATACATTTTTAGATTCCCTTTATTCTTATTTTTGTCAAAACTTTGTCATATTTTCTTCTATTTCCTGGATTATCTCCCTCTAATTTTAGTTTATCCAACATATGATTTTAAAATGTAATCTTTCTTAAGTAATGAAGATATTTTTATTTTTCAATAAATAAATTATGTAGTTGACAATATGCATTTCAATTCCATCCTGATATTTAGTAGGCTCTGGATGTGCAAGTAATATAATATTTTGCCTATACTCCAGAGTGTATAGTTTTTCAGAATGCTATTTGTGATAGTCACTGAGGAGCTCCACTCATGTCTCCCATCAAGAGAACCTAGTTACTATGATATGTGTAGTTGGCAAATGGTCTTCAAATATCTGTTGCATCTTTGAATTGATGCTAAGGCCATATTCTTTCATGGATATTCCCAGACAGTGACCAAGATTTCTGGGGTTGATAGAACTAGGCTTTTCCTGATGATCACAGAAATCTTTTCATGGGAAATATTTACTTTGGTTCTCCTCAATAGACATGGAATGAAATTTCATGTAGCTGCACTATGAGAGAAGTTAATGTTAGCCCTTTCTTTCCTTTATACATCACTCGCAGAAGGTTTCTCACTGGCTACGTATTTGTCATTTCTCCTTAATTTTTCAAAGACAATGTCTCCACTAAATATTGTGCGTGTGTCTTAGTGTCTGCCTACAGAAAGGTCCAAAATGGTTCATTAGTGTTTTTGAAGTAAAATTACATATGAGTAACAGCTAAAAATTGTTGTGTTAATATTTGTGAACTACGTGCAAGCCACCATACTTAGTTGGTAGTGCTAAAATCTAACATAAGCACACCTACTCAGTTTCTGGATATAAAATAAACCACATTCTCTCCTTTGCCAAGGATCTTGTGAATATATCCAGGGATTTCCAAAAGAGAAGCATACATGTAATTACAGACAAATGTGTGCCCACTGCCTGCTCTGTCGTTTTTCCCAGGCTGAGGATATCCCTTGAAGATAATTATTGTCTTCAATCGGCATGTGAATGCATGTTTGTAAATGCCACCGTTGTCTCTCAAGACTGTGAAAAAACACAATTACTGAGGATTCTAGGGAATTACTAGCAACAGTGAATTTCCACACTCCCTATAGAACATGTTGAAGGCTAGTTCTAACAGCGGTCAATGTTCTTATCAGTGTTAAACCATTTTAACCAGGCCGTGAAATTAAACTGCATGTGACTAGAACAATGCAATGTATAGAAACCAGATTCTGTATCTTCAGAGGGATTGCCTGTAAAATAACATTTCGAACATATTTCTACAAGAAGCAGCAGGAATTTGTTGATATATCACAATGTCATAGCTTCTTTTAAAAATTAGGCATATGCCTTAGATCTAAATTTCTTTAGAGTTGCAAACTATATTTTTCACTGTAAGCAAGAGTGTTTTGTAGTTGTGTTTTAGGTCAGGTGTATTTATGTTTAAGAATTCTATATCATTTTTGGTATCATGTCTAAGTGATGTATCAATTATCAAGTGGAACACTGAATTCTTCAACTACTTTTTGCTGAATGTGCACTTTTCTCCTTAATAATATTTTGTTTATAAGTCAGCTTTATTCCCCAAATTTCAATATTAATCTGACTAATCAAAATTATCACAGATTTAAATTTTATTGTATCATTTCTAAACAGAATATTTCTAGGTAAGTCCTGAGAAAATTTTATCAAGATATTCTCCAAATAAAAGTTGTACTGGGAGGTATTAAATTTACAGTGTTTGTTTTTAAAGTATACATTAAATCCGAATGAATGTTTGCTCAGGGACTTGGCAGGAAACAGATGGCACAATCAAACTGGGAATTTGAAGAAAGTTAAAAATAAAAAACTATTACAAATTGTGGGCTGGCTTTAGGGAATTTAAGAAGGGAAATTTCAGTACCAGGGCTGGAAACCATTTTCATCCTGGGACTAAAATTGCAAAAGGAGAAGGTGCTTACCAGAAGGCAAAGCATAGCCATACAAAGAGGTTTGGAAAGGACTGGTGCCCAAAGAAAAATGCGGCCAACCATGACCCATCAACTAGGAAGCTGGGTACAAGTACTCCATTCCTCCTTTCTCCTGGTCTTCTAGTTTCTACCAGTGCCTCTCACTGTCTGATCCAAGTAGAAAATCAATGCAACCCCTCCTAGTTAATCTTCCTAGGTAGACAGCAAGATGAGAAATAATTAAGAATGGATGTGGTGAATAGAAGTGGTCAAAGTGAGAATCCTTTAAATTCAGGGGGAATGTGCTCAACTTTTCCCCATTCTGTATGACATTGGCTGCAGGTTTGTGGTATGTGGCTTTCGTTATATTTATTTATGTTTTTTCCTATGCCAAGTTTCTTGAGGTCTTTCTTTTCTTTTCTTTTTTTTTAATCTAGAAGAGATCCTGAATTTTATCAAATGCTTTTTCTGCATCTACTAAGATTCCTATATAGGTTTTACCCTTAATTCTCTTTATTTGGTAAATCACATTTATTGATTTACAAATGCTGAAACATCCTGGAATCCCTGGAATATAACCCACTTGATTACTGTGTATTGTCTTTTGATGTGCTGTTAAAATTGGTTTGCTAGTATTTTGTCAAAGATTTTTGCATTTATATTAATCAGGGATATTGGCCTGTAGTTTTATGTTTTTATTGTTTTGTGTTCTTGACTGGTATTTGTTTCAGAGTGATGCTGGTTTTGTAGATGAGTTAGAGGGGATTCTCTCCTCCTCAATTTTTTGGAATAGTTTTAGCAGGATTAGAACTAGTTTTTTGTACATCTGAATACTGCCCAAAACAATCAACAGATTCAACACAATTATCAAATTACCAATGTCATTTTGCACAGAATTAGAAAAAAAGAAGTACTGAAATTCATATGGAATAAAAAAGAGATCAAATGACCAGAGCAATAGTAAGCAAAAAGAATGAATTTGGAGATATCACATTACCTGATTTCAGATGGTATTTTAAGGCTATGTAGTAACCCAAACAGTATAGTACTGGTATAAAAATAAACACAAAGATCAATGAAACAGAATGGAAATCCCCAAAGTAAAGTGAAATACCTATAAGCAATTGATCTTTGATAAAGTTGACAAAAATATACACTAGAGAATCAAAACCCTATTCAATAAATGGTACTTGGAATATTGGGTAGCAATAGGCAGAAGCATAAAACTGGACACTTGTCTCTCATCATATAAAAATTAAGATGAATTAATCTCTTGAAACTATAAATATGAGACTTGAAACTTATAAAATTCCTTGATAAAATGTATGAAAAACTCTTTTGGACACTGGCTTAAGTAAAGAATTTATGATTTAAGTCCTCAAAAGCAAACACTACAAACAGAAACATAGACAAATTGGACTTAATTAAACTAAAAAGCTTTTTGTAGCCAAAGAAACAATCAACAGAGTATGTAGGCAACGGACAGAGTGGGAAAATACTTGCAAATTATGTACTACACAAAGGGCTAATATCTTGAATCTACAAGGAACTCAAAAAACTAAATGAGAAAAAAGCAAATAAGCCAATAAAACCCTGCACCCATGATTCTCTTACCTCCCACCATGTTCCTCCCAGGGCATTTGGGGATTATTACAATTCCAGGTTAGATTTGGGTGGAGACACAGAGCCAATTGTATCATTCCCCCCTTGGCCCCTCCAAAATCTCATGTCCTTACATTTCAAAACTAATCATGCCTTCAATTCTTAACTCATTTTAGGATTAACTCAAAAGTCCACAGTCTAAAGTCTCCTTTAAGACAAGGCAAGTTCTTTCCACCTATGAACCTGTAAAATCTAAGGCAAGTTACTTCCTAGATACAATGTGGGTACAGGCATTGGGTAGATACCTGCTCCAAATGGAAAAAATTGACCAAAACAAAGGGGCAACAGGCCCTATACAAGTCCAAAATCCAGTGGGGCAGTCAAATCTTAAAGCCCAAAATGATCTCCTTTGACTCCATGTCCTGCATCCTGGTCACACTGAGACGTGAGGTTGGCTCCCATGGCCTTGAACAGCTACACTCCTGTGGCTTTGCAGGGTACAGCCCACTCCCAACTGCTTTCATGGTCTGACACTGAGTGCAGCTTTTCTAGGTATACATGCACAAAGCAAGCTGTCGGTGGATCTGCCATTATGGAGTCTGGAGGATGGTAACCCTCTTCTCATAGCTCCACAAGGCAGTGCTCCAGTGCAAACTCCCACAGGTCTCTCCCAGGATATATGGGGACTATTAAAATTCAAGTTTAGATTTGGCTGGGGACACAGGGTCAAATCATATCAGTCACCTTCACTGGTATGGTAATCACCACACTATTCACAATGGCATAGTCATGGAATTAAGTGTCTGTCAATGGATAACTGAAATTCAGCGTGTGTATGCATACACACACACACACACA
>NW_016107322.1:12142408-12154908 GCF_001604975.1 Cebus imitator
AAAAAAAAAAAAAAAAAAAAAAAAAAAAAAGGCACATTCTTACTTATCAGTAAGAGCTAAATAATGGACATACAAAGCAGAGTAATAAATTTTGGAGACTCCAAAAGGTGGAGTATGGGATGAGGTAAGAAATGAAATATTACCTACTGGGTACAATGTATGCTATGCAGATAATAGGCACCCTACGAGCCCAGAATTTTCCACTACACAATATATTCATAAAATATAAATGCACTTGTGTTCATTAAATCTATAAAGATTAAAACAGAAAAAAGAAAAGAATGGATGTGGAAAACAATGATAAAACTTTCAGCACAATATCCAAATGTTTAAATCCCCTCTTACCAGTAATTCAAATTAGCCTGAAACAGTAAAAAAAGCAAGGGCTTAGGAGTCCCATAGATCTGATTTTGACCCTGGGTCCCCACCATCTTTTTGGTTCCCTGAAGTTTTTTACTTAACCCCTGTAACTACTTTAAATTTTCCAAGGACATTTAAGATAATACATGTAGAGCACTGAGCTCAGTTAGACCCCTAATGCATACTAACAGCTCTAATTATTTCTGATTAATGAAGAGAATCATAATTTAAATTGCTTTTATGCAAATGAAACCCCACATATGCCCATGCCAGTACACACTCTTCTAAAATGGAAAGAATTTTCAATTGAAAATTGAAAATATAAACTAGGGCAGAAACTTTTCACACTTTAATGTACCAAACTTCACCTAAGAAGAAGTTTGTTAAAATGTATATTCCTGAACCCTCACATAAAGATTTGGTTCATTATTTCTGGAAAAGTTTCTGGGAATTTTTCTTTTTAAAAAGAATTTGATTTGCTCCTGATGTTGGTGGCCTTTCAGACCTATTTGACTCCCTCCCATAAATATGTAATTGTAGCCTATCATAATGTGTTCATTTATTAATTTGCATGGATATATAAATGTAATTCAGTTAATACAGTTTCTAACGTTTGGAATTACCTGTAGTTGATATACACTTTTTATGAATACAATTTATGGTAACTGGAGAATGGGGTAGCATATCAAATACAATAAATCTGGAAACATTCGCTATACACTCATACATTAACAACAGAAATTCTGATTGTTGTGAACATCATAGAGTGTATTTACACAATCCTGAATGGTATAGCCTACTACACATCTAGGCTATATAGTATGCTCTATTGCTTCTAGACTACAAACTTGTACAGCATATTACTGTACTAAATACTCTAGACAGCTGTATTTGTAAACGTAAACACAAAGGTATTTGTATATGTAAGCATAGAAAGGATATGATAAAAAATATGATACACGAGATAAAAATGGTACAGTTGTATAGGAAAGTTACTATGAATGGAGGCTGCAGGACAGGAAATTGCGCTGGGTGAGTCAGTGAGTGGGTGTGAGTGCATTTGAAGGCCTAGGACATTATTTTGTTACTATAGAGTTTATAAACGCTGTAAACTTAGACTGCATTAAATTTATTTTTAAAAATTATTTTTCAATAACAAATTAATCTTAGCTCTTTATAGCCTTTTTTCTTTATAAACTTTTGTTTTTTTAACCTTTGACTCTTGAAATAACATTTAGCTTAAAACAAAGTACAGCTGTACAAAATGTTACAGCTGTACAAAATATTTTCTTTATGTTCTTATTATATGTTTTCTTAAATGTTTATTTATTTTTACTTTTAAAATTTTTTATTAAAAACTAAGACACAAACATACACATTAGCCTAGGCCTACACAGGATCAGAATCATGAATATCATTGTCTTTCACCTCCACATCTGGTGCCCCTGGAAGGTTGTCAGCAGCATTAACACGCATGGAGTGGGATTCACCTATGATAACTGTGCTTTTTTCTAAGATTTATCCTAAAGGAACTGCCTGAGGCTTTTTACAGTTAACTTTTTTTTTTTTGTAAGTAGAAGGAGTATACTATAAAGTAATAGTTTTTAAAATATCGTATAATAAATACTAAGTGATAGGAATTTTTCAGCTCCGTGGTAATCTTATGGGATTACCATCACATATGCAGTCCACTGTTGACCAAAACATCATTATGTGGTCCCTGGCTATCTCTTATTATTTGTGCAATTTATCTCTATTTGTACACTCAAACAGTCATTCCAGATAGCATAATTTTTAGTCATCAAAATTTATGACATTTATTTGTTGAAATGTTATCATCTCTTTTATATGAAATTCACAATTTGTGTCATTCTAAATGTACTTTAGTATCTATAGCTACATAATGCACTCATTTCAGTTTTGTTTTAATATATCATTTGAAATTTTAAATTTAAGATGTATTAAGATTTTTCTAGTTTTATGAATCAGGGCTTTCATTGCCTACAAATGAGACAAGTGTCTGCTAAGTTCTGAATGAATGAATTCCACCTAGTTAATGAGCACGATGTAAAAGTAACTACCCTTGATACCAATTAACACTTTATAATGTTATTCACCACTGAAATGTGCCAGCATTTGATTTATAGATAGCTGAATAGGAACAGCTCCAGTCTGTATATACACATGGAATACTATGCAGCCATAAAAAAGGATGAGTTCATATCCTTTACAGTGACATAGATGAAGCTGGAAGCCACCATTCTCAGCAAACTAACACAGGAACAGAAAATCAAACAGTGCATATTCTCACTCATAAGTAGGAGTGGAACAATAAAATCGAATGGACACAGGGAGGGGAACATCACACACCAGGGCCTGTCAGAAGTGGGAGTTAGGGGAGGGATAGCATTAGGAGAAATACCTAATGTAGATGACAAGTTGATGGGTACACCAAACAACCATGGTACGTGTATATCTATGTAACAAACCTGAGCGTTCTGCACATGTATCACAGAACTTAAAGTACAATAAAATAAAATTTATAGGATTAGCAAATAGTTAATGTTCTGAAATTTTTTTGTGTACAAGTAAACTATTTATCCTGTCAGATTTTAATTTAAAAGCCTCAATTTAAAATATTTTAAATATAATCTTAACTAAATTATACTAAATATTGCTTTTGAACCATTAAGAGCTTCAAAGTAAGATTCCCTTGAGGACCTACAAATAAGTTTACTAAAGAAACAGGAATCAACTAAAAATTTCAACAAAAATACAGAAAATAATTCATTATAGAAATAAGTCAAGCCAAATAGCATTACATAAGAAAAAATGAAAAAGCAGGAAATACTTCGAATGAACTTTTCTTACCCAAACACTTTTCTACACAAATATGTCAGGTTTCTTCTTAGACGCACTCTGATGAGACCTGCAGTTGTAAGGATTATCAACACACTTTTCCATTAAGAATAGATTGAAAAACAAGTACCAGAAGAACATAAGGAAACTAGTCTGTGGCAAGCAGTGCTATCGACTGTGTATCATTTATTTGTTAAACTACGATTTAGTTTAACAAACTAATCGAAGTAGGATTACAGGTTTATGCCTCTTTCATCGCCACTAGTTTCTGTTTGTTTTTCAGCCTATTTTTCACAGCATGGTTCAAATATTCATTTCAGGTTCTACATGTAATGTATTTCAGGAAAGATTCAAACTTTCTTATACTGTCACAAATGTGTGAATTAAAAGGAATGAAGTATGAAAACTAAGATATGATATGTTTTCTGCTGGTGATTCTTTCCTCTATAATTTGCATGTGATGATTTTAATGCTGATTGGCACATTCCTTGTGACAGGATAAAGCTTAATACTACTCTTTGATGTGGAGTTCCTTAATGTGGATGATTTTGAGGAAGATCACTGTAGACTGAGGATATTTTTGAGTGAAAAGACACCGAAAATATTAAGATTATAAATGCTGCAAATTATGGGAAATATAAAACAGTCATATTTTTACAGAAAGTTATTCTACTTCAGAAATGGTAGGTTTTAAATTTTTATTTTATTTATTTATTTATTTATCTATTTTTGAGAGGGAGTCTCACTCCGTTACCCAGGCTGAAGTACTGTGTTGCGATCTCTGCTCACTGCAACCCCAGCCTCCTGGGGTCAAGTGCTTCTCCTGTCTCAGTCACTCAAGTAGCTGGGATTACAGGCAGGCACCACCATATCCAACTAATTTTTGTATTTTTAGTAGAGACGGGGTTTTTGCCATGTTGGCTGGGCTGGTCTGGAACTCCTGGCCTCAAATGATCTGGACCCTTCAAGCTCCCAAACTGCTGGCATTACAGGCGTGAGCCACCACATCTGGAAAAGAAATGATAGCTTTTTAATCCAATAGAAATGAAGACAAAATATTCAGGCTCTTTAGTGTTTTCTTTAGTAGACTGTCATTTACTTACATTTTCATTATCTGCCCACCTATCAGCATATATTTTATTCAGCAGTTATGTAATATAGAGGCATAACACATGGAATATAAAGAATGCAATGAGATTGGTGCTTGATGACCTAATTATGGAGGTTAATATCTGCATTAATTGTAATACTTGACATACCTATAAAGTATATACATATTTACTTTTATTTACACACAGAATTATATATATTATAATTCATGTGTCCTTTGGTTATGGCTCAGTGTTTAAATCTTTTATAAGTTTGGCAATGTTCAACACAAAACTCATTATTGGTTAGGAATAGGTGGAAAATTGCTGATACACATACCTAGCATTACACATTAATTTAAAAAAAATGAATCAGGGGTTCAAACCAGAGCAAGGTTTATATGTTTACCTTTGTGCAAAACTAACTTTTTTTTAATTCATAGAGGCACAGCAAGAATTTACTTAGTCATGTCAGTGGAGTTGTGAAGTTACATTATTTACGTAACTTTCTGAAACAACTTCCTATCCTAAAATTACAATACTGTTTTCTAATTCCCTTGATTATATTTCAGACGAGTTAGTGTTAAAAGGCTTTTATGACAATACCATAAAACATCATATGGCTTCTTTTTTTATACAGTATATTCACCATTGCATGACATCTGTTTTTTTGATTATAAGAACAATTCTAAAAGGGAACTTACACAATTATATTAATTTCCCTCAAATATAGAAAATGAAGACTTTTATAGAACTTATTTTCATAGAAGAATATTATAGGAGAGAGTATTTGTGATCTTTAATGACAGATTTAAATGAGGAGGAAAATAATCATTTTCACATAGACAAGCAACCAAGTAAAGTTTAAAACATGATCTCAAATCTGTTTTGAAGTATAACACTAAGCTATTATCTTCTGAAGAATAATGTACAGATTACCAGTATAAGAAAATTAAGGATGCTAAAAAATCGGAATATAGCTTTTCAGTTAACAAAGCATCACTTTAAGAACAAAATTTACCACAAAGTAATTTTGATATTTGTATACATTAAGTAAGGTTGAAATAGATATACTTAAAGGAAAAGAAACAAAACCTGAATAGTAAACTACACTGCATTTGACAGGTGGCAGATAAAAAGCAATTGCTAATACCTGAAAAAACTCAGAGGGCTTGAACACAACTTAGAGTGAAGTTATAGAAGAGTTTATTTTGGATGAGTGATGGCATTGCTAAACACACATTGTTGCTTTCTCTGGAATGTTTCTCACATTAAATGTTCGTCTGATCATATGTAATGACTAAAATTGCAAAAAGACGCCATGCCTTTTGAAAAAAATTTATAAATAATATTATACATAAACAAGTACTCTTCTAAAATAGGTTACTTCCTTTGTTTCTTCCAGTAAATGTTCTTTGTAAAATGTTTCTTTTATGACTTGAAAAAAGTTTGCTTAGCTTACTGCAAAAATGTAATTTTATGCTACAGCTGATAGATAATATGATATTCTATTCAATATAGTTTAAAATAATTTGATATTTGAAATGTAAATTACAAGTTTAAGCAATTCACTCAATATAAAAGAATTCTAATTATGAGGCTATATTCAATATAGTTGACTATAGTGCATATCACTGCTTATTATCTCTCTAAGCAAATGGCTTCTATTTCTCTTTCTCTTTTCTTTTTTTTTTTTTTGTCTCTATGTAACTTGGGACTGAACACTAGGCATACATTTATCCTAATAAAATTATTACTTTTGTTATAATATTTAGTTTTCTGGAATGAATCTTTAAGAAGAACCAGGATAAACCTTGATTATGGTTACAAAGCAGTCAAATATTACAAAATCTTTCTCCCAGAATCATAAAAGCATGCGAAACTTGCAGCTTAATTGTTTTCCTTTAAATGTAAGATACAAGGTTAATTACTAAGATAACAAAACAAAGAGATGCAGTGAAGAGTGGCAATAATAGAAAACCTCCTAGATTGTCAATTTACCAAACGATTTGTAAATTACACAACCTTTCATTACGAAATGTACTCGCCGTATGTCCTATGGCATGCTGTTTAAAAGCTGTTGCTTCTCAGTGTTTGCCCTGTTGGTGTCATCCACTGGATCACAGAAAAAAATAAAATCCTTCCGTGATTAAGAATCCTAAATATAATTTACTTCAGAGAGCTGTTTTTGGAGGAGAAAATAACTTAAGAAATGCATGTGAATATTCAAGAGGGACCAATGATGCTGAAGGGTTTCAGAGAAAGGAAGGAAGAACTTGAGAATACTGATTAATGACTTTCCATTTGCATACCCTGCAAATAACTCTGCCCAAAAGATCAGTCCAAAGTGTTATTACTTGCAGAATTCTGATTGTCATTAGCCTGGCACTGGCATCGCCACTCCCATTAGTACACAGATGGACTGTGAGAATGGCGTAATCAATTGCTCAAATGAATCTAGCCACTATTGGTCTCTATCAGTCAGACCAGTGGTGTAATTAAGATAATGCCCCTCCTACTGTGGCTTCAGCCATCACCTGGCAAAGCTTCTCTTATGTTTCTATTTACACTAATTAAGCAATGTTGAAAGAAAACAAAATTTGTGTTTAAAAGACAACTTAAAGCAGAAGAAATGTACACTAGAATTTAAGAGTCCTGATACTTCTGGTTTCAACTCTTCCTGAATATCTATATACCAATATTAATATCTGTATATCTACACACTTACATGGAAACACACACATACATACATAGAGCTTATTTTAAATTTCTGAGCATCAATTTCTACCAAGTGAAAAACATAATATAATCATTTTCTACTCCTGACCCTGTGAGAGGTGGTCGTATTTATTAAAACAGGCAGCAATACTATTCAAATGCAATGTGTTATATTTCTGTTTGAATGCATTTTGTTCTCGTTCACAAATAAATTATCAATCGTGTGTTTTTGAGATGTATAGTCTAATTTAGAAAATAAATAAGCTGATTTATTAAAACGTCTTTCCAGGACACTTACTCACTCATGCATTTTTTTCGTTCTTTTACTAAATATTTACTGAGTGATTTCTATTCTTCAGACATTGTGATTGGTCCTGGGCTAGAGATACCCATGTGTGCCCCATGGAATTTACATTGCCGTTGTAAAGACTGATAATAAATAAAGTAACAAATATATACTAAGACCTGCAGTAGTGATAACTACTACCAAGCAAAAGTAAGAAGAATAAAATCATAGTGATAAACTGGGATATTGGGGATATATATTTGAATGAATATTTATGAAAGACATCTCTGAAGAGAAAGTAATTTATACTTAATAAGGTTGAAGCACTTACCTTGGGTAAAATTCCAGGAAGTCATAAAAGCTGAGTAAAACTCAGATATGCCAAACACTAAAATAATGCCCTAAACATTGTGTGATATTAGTCCTCAATGCAATATTTATAAAATAAGAATGATCATGTAAATATTTTAATAACAAGTTAAAGTTTAAAAAAAATTAATACTTAGGTATCATTGCATTTTCCTTGCTATTCATTGATGCCTTCGTTTTTCAGATATTAAGAAAAATCTTACTTAGAATATAATTTATATTCCTTATTATATATTTCTTGCACATTATTATAATACACAACACTGACAAAATGTGTTAACCTAAATACAATGACACCAAATCAGTATATCCTGTTTATAAGAAAATATGTAATATTGACAGCTTGGCTGAAAATTATATTTAAATTTAAAGGCAACCTATACTTCTAGAAAAACAGAAACCAAGGAAGCATGCTCCAGACACCTGTAATTCAAGTTTCGGGAGCCATTTAGGGGGACTACAGGTGAACATTGAAGGAGTTTGCCATTCCTATTGTATGTTTTGAAAGATGGTCAATAACTTTTTCTGTCTGGAGTTGTTTTCTTTTTCTCACTAGAGGATATTCTCTAATTACTCTTTCAAACAATGGTTGCAGATCATAAGCTTTTATATTTTCCAATTTCTGTAAATATGCCATCATTTTGCTTCATATTACAGTAAAGTTTTTGTTTTGTTTCATTGATAATTTAAAGAGTCTGTGTTCAAAAGGACCTCCCCTTCAGCACTTTGAAGACTATTCTATTCTTCTTTTGTGTCAATAATTGATAAAGCCACAAAGAAACAATAAATGCTACAGATAATGGACACCCCATTTACTCTGATGTGATCATTACACATTGTATGCCTCAACCAAAATATCTTATATACCCCATCAATATATACTCCTACTATGTACACATAAAAATTAAAAATAAAACATTAAAAAATAAAAATTGACAAGAAAAGTTTGTTGTAATATGTTTGTAGGCAATCTTTTACCCATTTCCCCTTGAAAATTCCGATAGATTTCCCTAATAACTCTTAGAATGTTGTTTTTACTGATTTGAAATTAAACTCTCATGTGGTGTATGTGTATTTATATGCCTGTGTGTGTGCAATATGTATACATATGTAACGATGTATATATTTGCATATAGTTTTATCATTGTCTGTCTTCCAAGCCTGGGACATACTTGGCTTTTACTTACTCAAATATTACCTTTCATCTCTTCCCAATAGGACTCCTTCTGAGATCTCTACACAATTGATGTTGCAATTTTTAAACACCTAGTCTTTGTTGATTGAAGGAAATGTTTCTCCACAATTTTGATGTTTATTTCCATATTGAGAAAACAAAATTTTGGAATCTTTCAACACCTCCCTGAAGAGTGACATATTTATTTGTGAGTTTTGAAAAATGTCTCCCTGTCCCTTCTTTAAACTTGGCATTTAATTTTTACACAGAAAACAACATGTGCTCTGCTACTACTGACCTCACTGTAAACAAGTGTTGTTCAATCATTTGGCTTCTCTCAGCCACATTGGAAGAAGAATTGTCTTGGGTCACACATAAAATGTACTAACACCAATAACAGATTAAAAGACAGGCAAATCAAGAGCGAACTGCCATTCACAATTGCTACAAAGAGAATAAAATACCTAGGAATAGAACTAACAAAGGATGTAAATGGCCTCTTCAAGGAGAACTACAAACCACTGCTCAAGGGAATAAGAGAGGACACAAACAGATGGAAAAATTAAAAATAAAACATCTATTGCACTGACGATGTTTTGCATTTTGTGATTGTGTATATAATGCTTGTATCTCTTTTATATATATAATTATTTCATGCACACCTGTTACTTTGTCATAAGTGCAAAATCTCCCTACATGTCTTTGTGAATAATAATTATATTTATTTTAACGTCCTCTTCTGAGGCTCTATTACCTCTATTTCTAGAGAATGTATTATTTAATTTTTGAGTTTGTCCCCGGTTTCTCATAATGTTACCTTTCCCTGTGAGTTCATCAGCTTTTGCTTTTGAGCCGTTAAGATTGATTGCTAGACTATCTTCTGCCTTTATATATAAAGTTCATTGACAGTTCCAGGAAAGAAATTTAACATTCATGTCCATAAGTCCAGAATTTTACTTACCCTGTGATATGGTTTGGCTGTGTCCCCATGCAAATCTCATCTTGAATTGTGGTTTACATAATCTCCACATGTTGTGGCAGGGACCCAGTGGGTGGTAATTGAATCATGGGGGTCATGACCCCCATGCTCTTTTCATGATAATGAGTGAGTTCTCATGAGATCTGATGGTTTTATACATGGCTTTTTCTACCTTTTGCTCAGGACTTCTTGATGCAACCATGTGAAAACAACTTATTTTCTTCCCCTTCCACCAGGATTGTAAATTTCCTTAGGCCTCCCCAGCCATGCTGAACTGTGAGTCAATTAAACCTCTTACCTTTGTAAATTACCAAGTCTCAGTTTGTCTTTATTTGCAGTGTGAGAACGGATTACCACCTTGCTAAGAAGAAGAAACCCCATATCATCAGTGTCCTGAAAAAAAGACCATGTTACCAGTCATCAGAAGGTTTATTCTGCCTTTCATTCAAGCTCCTAGACATTGTTTCTACCTGGTGAACAGATCCTCTTTCTCTTCACTAATGCCTCTCACTACAGTAACCAAACAGAGTAACATTTGGGCTTTTCTGCCCCATCTATAATCCTTGTTTCATCATCTCCACACCCAGAACTCCCTTGGTGTTGATCCTACATTCCATAGATATAAACTTTAAGAGTGTATCTTGGCTTATGTATTTTAACACAAAGTAATCAGTTTTCAGTTTTTCAAGGATTGCTCACGATTTCTGGCTCTTTGGGCTTTTTCCTCTTTGATTTCTAATGTTGCATTTATTTATTTTTAAAACTTTCAGTTATTTTTTTCTAAGATGTGACATGAAATGGAAAGACTGCAGTATACATTTAGTTCACTGTCATAAAATCAGAAGATGTATCCAGAATAACAAAGGGATATTTACTTCAACAAAACTAAAATATTTTTTCTCTTGTTTTGACAAACATACTGGCAAAACATGATATATTTGGATTTCACAAGAAAATGAACAAGATACATTCACCTGTTCCATATTATAATAAAGTCCAATTCTAGTATAATATTCTTCTAAACACTATGGCAGTGATTTATATTTAACTATAAAATAATTAAAAGGTGTTTACATATATGTACATAAATTATGTAATAGTGTCCATCTCAAATAACTTGTTCATTGTCTTTTAAAGTATAGCAATAAAACAGGCTTCTCTGTTATATATTTAAGAAAAACATTTTATTATAAGTTTGAATAAAGAAGTAATTCAATCATCTTTAAGACACAGTTAAAAATATACTTCCAGGAAATAATAATTATTCTAAATTTTTAATAATTAAAGTGCCATCTGTATTTTTTATCTTCTACTTAATGCCCTTATGTATTTTTTTTCTCCTTGTTACAGAAAAAAAAATGTATTTTTTCAGAAATTCCTTTTGTTGTATACTTTCTGGTCAGATACTGCAAATCAGAAAATTGTGCACAATTGAAAAATTAGAAGAGGAGAAGTCACAATTCTAAGCAGGAAGCTATGGTTAAGATCAGAAAGAGTCCTCGTAAATTACTTGCTTTTCTGTTGGAGAGGGCTGAGAAGCTCTCCAGTGTGGTGTAAGTTTTCTGTCAGTGCTTGGACTCTGGATGTCCTGAAACTTATTTCCCAGGCATTCCAACAGTTGTGTAGATGGGAATACATAAAAATTAGATTAGATGTAATGTATACAAAGATATTTTGATATATTTCAATAAATTTAACAGATGAAAGTATACATACTTTTAATGCTGAATAAAAGCTACCAGAAACATCTACATAATACCCTTTATTTGTTTGTTTCTACAGTTTAGTTCTTTATTTGTTATAGCCATGCCATTTCTTTTCATGAAAATACAAGCATGGCTATTTCTTTAAAGAAACAGCAATCCACAATCATGTTCCAAGGCAATTGCAAGATAGATCACTAAGGTAACTTTTAATGAGTAACTTTCTCCATCATTCCACGATTCATACCACTTAGACTGAAAATGTAACCCACAAACAGATTTAGTGTCAACTCTGGCAGAAGTCCTGCTCCCTACGAAATCTTTTTTTTTCTTTTTCTAATAATACTTAAGTGCTGGAATACATATGAGGATATGCAGGTTTGTTACATAGGAATATATGTGCTGTGGCGGTGTGCTACACTCATCAACCTGTCATCTACATTAGGTATTTCTCCTAATGCTATCCCTTCCCTTGTCCCCCACCCCCTGGCAGGCCCTGGGTGTGATGTTCCCCCTCCTCCCCGTGCTCATTTGTTGTCATTGTTCAACTTCCACTTATGAGTGATAACTATATAATGCTTTTATTAGACAATGTGCAACTATAAAAAATTTGAAGTATATATCCACAATATATGTAAGTGAATTCAAAAGTCAAGTTATTAATATGACGTTTTAATAATTATGAAATTACTATAAGACAATTTATTTTTCTATAATAGAAATAAATTTTTTAAATGTTAAATATGAGTTTTCTTAAAAATATCAGCATTTCAACCTTGTCAAACAATAAATTATACCTAAATTAAGAAATAAATGAATGATAATCTTTTTATTTGCCCAAAGCACTTGACATAAATATCATTCAAATGTCACTAAGGGAAACTAAACCAATTCAATAAAAACATTTTTTTCTTGAAATAAATGCTATAGTTGTTGTTGTTTAGAGGTTGAGCAATATGAAATT
>NW_016107322.1:12157408-12200042 GCF_001604975.1 Cebus imitator
TTCTTTTATCAGTTCTAGGAGCTTTCTGGAGGAGTCCTTAGGGTTTTCAATGTAAATGACTACATTGTCATCAAACAGTGACAGTTTGACTTCCTCTGTACTGAGGTGGATATCCTTTATTTCTTTCTCTTGTCTGATTGCTCTGGCTAGGATTTCCAATATTATGTTGAAGAGGAATGGTGAGAGTGGTCATCATTGTCTTGTTCCAGTTACCAGAGGGAATGCCTTCAACTTTTTCCCATTCAGTATTATGTTGGCTGTGGGTCTAACATAAACAGCTTTTATTACATTAAGGTATGTCCCTTGTATGCTGATTTTGCTGAGAGTTTTAAAGATAAAGCAATGCTAGATTTTGTTGAATGCTCTTTCTGCATCTATTGAGATGATCATGTGATTTTGTTTTAAATTCTGTTTATGTGGTGTATCACATTTATTGACTTATGTATGATAAACCATTCCTGCATCCCTGGTATGAAACCCACTTGATCAAGGTGGATTATCTCCTTGATATATTGTTGGATTCAGTTAGCTTGTATTTTGTTAAAGATTTTAGAATCTATGTTCATCAAGGATATTGATCTGTACTTTCCTTTTTTGGTTATGTTCTTTCCTGGTTTTGGGATTAGGATGATTCTAGACTCATAGAATCAGTTAGGGAGGGTTTCTTCTTTCTGGATCTTGTGGAATAATGTCAAAAGGATTGATACCAATTATTCTTTGAATATCTGGTAGAATTCTGCTGTGAATCCATTATGGACTTTTTTTTTTTTAGTAATTTTTAAATTACCATTTCAATCTTGCTGCTTGTTATTGGTCTGTTCGGGGCATCTCTTTTTCCTGATTTAAGTTAGGAGGGTTGCATTTTTTTCCAGGAATGTATCTATCTCTCCTACATTTTCTTGAACAGGGGCTGGGTAAAATAAGGGTGAGGTCTACTGGGATGCATTCCCAGTACGTGCATAAAGGTGTTTATAGTAGCCTTGAATAATCTTTTGTATTTCAGTGGTGTCAGTTGTAATATCTCCTGGTTTATTTCTTAGTGGGGTTATTTGTATTTTATCTCTTCTTTTCTTTGGTTAATCTTTCTAATGGTCTATCAATTTTATTCATCTTTTCAAAGAACCAGCTCCTTATGACCAATTTATTTTCATGGAAGGCTTTATAAAAGAGTCTCAATAATAATCTATGGCTAAACATACTACATTTCTATTTCTTACAATGCAGGGTTAGGAATGTTTGGCTTTCACTATTAGATATGAATAAGATTTCAGTTAAAGTTCTTTTATTAATAAGCCTACAATGTCTTCTAAAGGTTCAAGTGAAAGGAGGATTCACACATCTCTCATTTTAAATTGAAAAGCTAGAAATTATTAAGCCTAGTGAGGAAGGTATATCCAAAGCTGAGACAGGTCAATAACCAGACCTCTTGTACCATTAGTGAACTTGTGAATACAAAAGAAAACAAAGGAAAAGTTCTTCAACAAAACTAAAAATGCTACTCAAGTGAACACAAAAATGATTAAGATAGTGAAACAGCCCTATTGCTGACATGGAGAAAGTTTTTGTGGTCTGGACAGAATATCAAACCAGCAACAACATTTTCTTAAGCAAAAGCATAATCCAAAGCAAAGTCCTAAATAACTCTCTTCAGTTCTATGAGAACTGAGAAAGGGAGGAAGCTGCAAAAACAATATGAAAGCTGGCAGTGGTTGGTTCATAAAGTTCAAGAAAAGAAGCTGTCTCCATAGCATAAAAATGCACGTTGAAGCAACATGTACTGATGCAGAAGATGCAGCTAGTTAGAAGATCTAGATAAGATCATTGATGAAGTTGTCAGAGGCGTTTGAACCAGAGCAACTCTATCTTGAATAGGGGCCGGGTAAGATAAGGGTGAGATCTACTGGGCTGCATTCCCAGTCAGTGGATCTAAGTCACAAGATGAGACAGGAGGTCGGCACAAGATACATGTCATAAAGACCTTGCTGATAAAACAGGCTGCAGAAAGAATTCAACTAAAACACACCAAGATGGCAATGAGAGTGACCTCTAGTCTTCCTCACTGCTATAGTCCCACTGGCACCATGACAGTTCATACATGTCATGGGAATGTCATGAAGTTACCCTGTATGGTCTAAAAAGGGGAAGGAATTTTCAGTTCCAGAAATTGCCCACCCCTTTCCTAGAAAACTCATGAATAACTCACCCCCTTTTAGCACATAATTAATAAATAACCATAAAAATGGGCAGCCAGCAGCTCTCAGGGCCGCACTGCCTATGGAGCAGCCATATTTTTATTCCTTTAATTTCCAAATGAATTTTCTTTCACTTTGTTCTGTGGACTCACCTCGAATACTTTCTTGCGCAAAATCCGAGAACCCTCTCTTGGGGTCTGGATTGGGACCCCTTTCCGGTAACAAAAGTGGCTACATTAAACAACAGATTTTCATTGTAGATGAAGTCGTTCTCTATTGGACTTGTCAAAAGTTAGATCTACATTAGCCCCTAACAGAAAGTCAGCATGTCTTTTGAAGCTTTGAAGCCAGGAATTGAATTCTCCTCTCCAGCCATAAAATTCCTACATGAATTTTACCTACAGTGAATTAAAAAATGATTTCTTGAGATGAAATCTACTTCTTCCGAAGATGCTGTGAGCATTGCTGAAATGAAAAAAAAATATTAGAATACTACATAAACTTAGTTGATAATGCAGTAATAGAATTTGAGAGGATTGACTTCAATTTTGAAAGATCTGTGGGTAAAACACTAATGTAGATCTGACTTTAAGTTGAAGCTAATGCTCATTTATTATCCTGAAAATCCTAGGCCTCTAAAGAATTATGCTAAAGATATGCAGATCAGCCTGTGTTCTAAAAAATGGAACAACAAAGCCTGAATGAAAGCACATATGTTCACAGCATTGTTTTCTGAATATTTTAACCCACTATTAAGACCTACTATTCAGAATAAATAAAATATTCATTTCAAAATATTACTGCACATGGACAATGCACCTCATTAACTAAGAGCTCTGATATAGATATACAAGGAGATTAATTTTGTTTTCATGTCTGCTAACAAAACATCCATTCTTCAGTCCATGAGAGAATAAGTAATTTTGACTTTAAAGTCTTATTATTTAAGAATACATTTTATAAGATTACTGCAGCCACAGATTCTGATTCTTCTGATGGATTTTGGCAAAGTCAATTGAAAACCTTCTGGAAAAAAATTGAGAACACTCATGATTCATGGGAGAAAGTCAAAATATCAAGATTAACAAAGGTTTCAGAGAAGCTGATTCCAGTCTTCTTAAGTGATTTTAAGGAGCTCAAGACTTTATGGAGAAAGTAATTACAGTTGTGGTGGATATAGGAAGAAAACTAGAATTAAAAATGCAGCCAGAAAATGTGACTGAATTTGTTACAGTCTTGTGATAAAACTTGAATGACTAATGACTTACTCCTTACAGATGAGCAAATAGTAGTTTCGTGAGATGAAATCTACCTCTGTTGAAGATGCTGTGAGCATTGTTGAAATAACAACAAAATGTTTAGAATATTACATAAATTTCATTGATAATACAGTAACAGAATTTGACTCCGATTTTTAAGGAAGTTCTGTAGGTTAAATGCTATCAGAACTCCATGCTACAGAAAAATCTTTTATAATAAGGAGAGTCAATTAATGAAGCAAACTTTCTGGCCTCTCCCTTTCTTGTTGTAAAAAATTGCCATAGCCACCCAAATGTTTTACAACCACCAGTCTGATTAGTCCACAACCATTCATATCGAGGCAAGACCATTCACCAGCCAAAGGAATACGATTCCCTGAAGTCTCAGATAATCATTAGCATTTTTTAGCAATATAGTATTCTTAAGAAAGACATATATATTATTTTGGAAACAACACTGTGTACACTTTGTAGACTGTAGTATAGTGCTAACATAACTTTGTATGCCCTGGGAAACCAAAAAACTGTGGGACTTGCTTTCTGGCAGCATTCACTTTATTGGCATGATCTGGCGCCAAACCTGCAAGCTCTCCAAGATATGACTCTGCTGAGGTCAGAGAGAAGGGTTATTGCTGGAGCAATAAGAGTAGCACAGCAGATAAGAAGAAGGAGTAAGCCTCCTTTCACTATTCCAGCCTCCCAATCTTACTCTCTGCACTCTACTGGCAGATGTTAACAGGTAGCCAGGTGACAAAGAAGAAATTTCATTTGCAGACTCCAATGCCAGAATGATCATGTAAAGTATATAAAGATGGATTTGGAGCTGGAAAACCAGACATTAATAATTCACATAAAATTGTAATTATACAATTATGCCTGGAGTGTTCAACTGATGTGAGCCTGATGGTAACTGGGATTGATAAAGGAAGTGAAAACGTGGAGAAATAAATTTAGGATATAAAAATATGAGTATATAATGATAGAGTATAAATTTTAAGTCACCCAGGAATAATGTAATATATCAATTTTCAATCTTATGTAGTCTTTTATTTTTTTTTAAGGCTCCAACTCCATTGAAGATTTAATCTTAGATTTTAATTATACTTGTGAATTACAAAATTGTATCATACTGGTAGAGAGTAATGCTTACACAAATGGAAGTGACTGTAATTTATGTCTATAAATCTATAAAAATAATTCACTGCATCTTAAGATGCATACCACACATGCGTTTGAGGTCATTGTATTAGCCTGTTCTCACGTGGCTAATTAAGACATACCCGAGACTGGGTAATTCATAAAGAAAAATAGGTTTAATAGCCAGTGTCTTTGGTACGGCATAACAACAGTTACCTTTATTCCAGTTTCCAAGAAGTTCCCCATCTCCATCTGAGACCACTTCATCGTCCATCTCACTATCAGCATTTTAATCAAAGCCATTAAAGAAGTCTTTAGAAAGTTTCAAACTTTCCCACATTTTCCCGCTTTCTGAGCCCTTCAAGCCTCTAGGAAGCTCTAAACTTTCCCACATTTTCTGGTCTTTTTTGGAGCCCTCCAAACTTTTACAACCTCTGATTGTTACCCAGTTCCAAAGTTGTTCCTATATTTTTGGGTATCCTTAGAGCAGTACCCCACTCTCTGAGGTACCAATTTACTATATTATTTCATTCTTAGGCTACTAATAAAGACATACCCAAGACTAGGCAACTTATATAGGAAATACGTTTCTTAATTGACTCTCAGTTCAGCATTGCTGAGGAGACCTCAGGAAACTTAGTCATGTCTAAAGGGGAAAAAGGCACATCTTTCTTCACATGGCAGCAGGAAAGAGAAGTACCAAACAAAGGGGGCAGGGCCCCTTATAAAACCATTAAATTTTATGAGAACTCACTGACTATCATGGGAACAACATGGGGGGCAAATACCTCCATGATTAAATTACCTCCAATGGAGTCCCTCCAGCCAGATGTTGGGATTAGGGGAACTACAATACAATTCAAGGTGACACTTGGATGAGGACACAGCCAAGCCATATCATATGGTCAAAGTAAGCTCTAGTATTGGGGACAATTTTTGACTTTGAGGACTGCTAATACAATTATATGGGAAGGGTTGAGTGGATAATTGGAAGGATAAAAGAGATAATTTTTTTTCTATTTCAACCTCATAAAGTACGTGATACCAGTTAGTATATTATGTCCTTGATGGCAGTTTCAGTATTAGAAGTTTAAGTGGCAGTAGTGACTGAATACATAAAGACTCTTCAATTTCCAAGTTTGTAAGTAGATACATAGACATTAAAAACCTGGCCAAGACTCAAATACCTCACCAGAGGCAGAGATCTACTTTAAAAAAAAAATAAAGGAAAGAAAGTTGACATCACTTACTATCTGTTCCAAAATAACTACCGAAAACACGATTTAGTCAACAAAAGCACAAATCTTAAAACTGCAGTCCCGAGCCATTTCTCTTTGACATCGAAAGCAAGAGTGATAAAGTAATATCAACTTAATTTTTTATGTGCATTGAGATTACAGCACGTGTCTTATTCATCTTCTGATGTCATGTTAAAAATTTAGCATGTAGAAAACAATCAATGAATATTTGGGGAAAAAAGGAATGAAAGTGAGAAGAAAAAATGGGCAAATTGCAATTTCAGCACCATCCATCCAGGATCAATTGGCAAATCAAAATAAGTCAATAATTGAGAATTGGACCCTGAGTTTACAGGTAGGTAGAAGCTCTAAGTTCTTATGTTTAATACTCACGTACAACCAATTTCACTTAGCTACCTATATTACCTGTATTTAACATTGAATGTCTGAAGAAATAGTACCAAAGGCCTATATCAGACAAGGGCAAGTGAATGCACTTAAATAAGTACAAATTCAAATTTTCTGTACATAAACTTTTAAATACCAATAAATAAAAATAAACAGAAAAGTTACAAATTGATCAAAAACTATTTGCAAGAAACATAAAAGATAACATGATAAAAACTTTTAAAAAGAACTTTTGCAATGCAGTTAGATGCAAAGGAAACAACAAAGGAAAGACTATGTATTGTCATTAAATCTTTATAATTTCTAAAGCTGTCTATGATATTAAGCACAAAAAAGATATTAAGCAGTATAAAAAGATATTATTAAGCAATATGCACAGCATCATATACATATACCTTCTTGCAATAATTTTTCGAAAGTTTGTCATCATTAGGTAAGTAAACGTAAGCCCTGCTTTATGGAATTACTATTATCAATTTTTCTTCTTTACTCCTTCTCTCAGCAAGCAGCCCTTTATGAAAAATAAATAAATAAAATAAAAACTTTAGGGAAGAAAAACTAGATAATAAAGTAGTTCTAGAATGTGGCCACTTATTAGTATTGAATCAATACTTATAACTCCACTAGACAAAATAAGACAAAGAATGAGAGCTATATTTAGAGAGGTATTGAGCTGTAATTGGAAAAAAACAATAGCTATAGTGTCAATTAATGCTGGATTCAAAATGTATTTTCTTTCTGCCTAATTGTATGGTTATTAGAACATCATCTGCAGTCCCTGTTTACTAAATATCATCTAGACTCTAAGTTTCAGCATTTGTCTGGTATCAGTGTGGGTATAGGCAGAGACAGCCAAGTATATCTAATTCTCTGTTTTTGTTGTTCTTGTTCTTATTCTTTGTACTTATTTTGCTTTCTTAAAGTTTTGTGTGTATGTGTGTTTGCATGTGTGTGTGTGAGAGTCTACTACTATAAAGAACTACCTTAGGCTGAGTAATTTATAAAAAAAAGAAGTTTAATTGACTCACACTTTAGAATGGCTGGGGAGGCCTCAGGAAATACAATCATGGTGGAAGGGGAAGCAAACATTTCCCTGTTCATATGGAGGCATGAAAGAGAGGTGCCGAGTGATGCAGGAAGAGCCCCTGATAAAATCATTATATCTCCTGATAACTCACTCACTATTACAAGAACAGCATTTGGGGAACTGCCCTTATGATTCAATTACCTCCACCTAGTCTCTTCTTTGATGTGGGGATTATGGGTATTACCATTCAAAATGAGATTTGGGTGAGGACACAAAGCCTAACCATATCTGTGTGTGTGTGTGTGTGTGTGTGTGTGTGTGTTTAAACTATGTTTTGTTTGGTCACTGTAGTCTATAAGATTTTCCTTTTCTGGCAGCAAATGCTATGTATATTTTCCCTAATAATTTAATAATTGTTAATCTTTTATTTAAGTGTTATTATTATTGTTTTAAAAGTCCTTGTAGGATGAAAGATAGAAAAATTGTTGCAAAGCATTGCCTGTTTTATTTTTTATTATTTTTTTACATTTTCCTGTTACAAATAAAATATACTTTTCTCCATGGTACTTCTTCTCTAATATAAAATTATTTCCCAGCAGTAACATTGGAATAATCTTAGTGATATCAAATGTCATCTAAAAAGGAAAAGTAAAGGATGTCTTTTTTAGGGTTATACATTTAGGTAAGATAATGTATGTAGAGTACAAAGCCAAGTCCTGGTATATAATACAGCTCAGGCAATTGTACTTGAATATCAGTGGCTTTGATCATTTTATAATAACTAATTAATTCTCTCTAATAATTGGGAAAATGTGCTAAATTTGATGCGTACGTTTTGGGGAGAATATAGAGACTTATTCTCTACTTATAAAACTGTGTTTAAGTTCTTTAAAGATAATTAGGCATCAGTTGTATCTTACTAAATGAACTCTAAGGTTCATTTGAGCTTCAGAAGCTACAATTTTATAATTGGAACCACTAAGATTTTGACATATTATGAGATGTATTGGTGAGTTTATGCTAGTCAAAATATGCTGTCCATACTTTGCCAGTCGATGTGACTAATGATAAGCATTTATAAGTGGCCAGAATAATATCAGAGGTGCATGAATGCACTCTCTAATAAACACCCATGAAATAACTCTTTCCAAAGATATTTTTGTTCACCTTAAGGTAAAATAAGTGGCCAGGTGTGGTAGTTTATCCTGTAATCCCAGAACTTTGGGAGGCCAAGGCAGGGGGATTAGGAGGTCAAGATATCAAGACCATCCTGCCAACATGATGAAACCTCGTCTCTACTAAAACTACAAAAATTAGCTGGGCATGGTGGCACGTGCCTGTAATCCCAAATACTCGGGAGGCTGAGATGTTATAATCATTTGAACTCGGGAGGCAGAGGCTGCAGCGAGCTGAGATTGCACCACTGCACTACAGCCTGGAGACAGCAAGACCCTGCCTCAAAAAGAAAGAAAAAAAAAAAAAAGAAAAAGAAGCAAAATCTTAATAAATGGGTTTAACTTTCTTTTCTGGAATATATATATATACACATATCTAACACAGAGTATGATAAACACTTTTAACTATATTTTATTACATACACATTTCACCTGATTTCACTTAACAGAATTAATGCTAAACTCTCTAACTTGAAATAAAAGTCTTTTGAGATTCCCTGTTTAGGTATAGAAAAGACAGCCACAAATTCTTTGCCACTGTGTCCATGGAGGAAAGTAATCTTCTTTCGCTCCTTTGAATTTGGGCAACATGTAACTGCTTTGTTCAACAAGGTATTGAGACTGACATCACGTTAATTCTAGCTAGTCCTTGAGGTGACTGTCAGCTTTTGCACTGGTATCTTAGATCCCTGATATATAATGTAACAGACAATATGGAGAGACCTTGAAATGACCATAAAAAGAGAGCATTCCAGCATTCTAGCATTCTAGCTATAACCACCAAAGCCTAGATATGTAAGAAAAAGTTGTGGAAATGGCATTCAAATTTATGACACATAAATTGGAGGAAAGCCATTCAGCCAAGCCTTCTCCAAATTTTTGACCCCAAAAAATTAAGAGAGAAAATAAATTGACTGTTTAAACCCTCAAGTTTTGGGAGTAGTTCTTAGAGGGCAAGACATAATCAATTTGTTTAAAATAACATTTTCCCAAAAAGTTACCAATAAATACCAATATTTCAGGGTAGTGTTATTAGAATTGACATTTCTGAAACCAAATTTCTAAAAGGTGAATAATTTTGAGGTAGCTTATTCTTTTAAAAACATAGAGATTAAAATTTGAAAGTAAATAAGTAAGAACATGATTTTTGCTACAAAAGAATTTTTCAAGTGTTTGAAATGTTTTTAATTCAAAGCCTGGAACATATAGAATACCATGAACAACAAGGATGGTTTACTCTTACAATAATGCAGTGCAAATATTTAGATATTTGAAACTAAATATAGCTAGTTTATCTAGTATAATTGGATATACCTACTCTTACATAAGTAGTAAGCAGAAGCAAACATAAAAATTATTATCAAATAAATCTCTAAAACATATACCAATCCAAGTAATTTAATACTATAATGTCCAAACTGTGTATGAACTATAACTTCAGAAACTCCGTTTTGACTAATCTAGTCAATTTATAAAATTAAATTATTGTTGTTATGTAATACTTTCCCAGTATGCAGAATTTAAACGTTTATAATGCTAATTATAAAAACTGAAATGGTCCCAGGCAGTGAACTATTCATACTAGACAAAATAGCCGATCAAAGGATTTCTTTTTTTTCCCATTGATAAAGTAGGTCTAATTGCTGAAAGCAGATGTTTATCAACATTTAAAATGCATATAATTTGACTGTCAAAAAGAAGTGCTAAAGAATTTGGTCCATAGGTAAGCACCTCTACTTAGGAGTAGAAATAGAGACTGATAAACATCTGATCACTCTGACAAGAACTGGGTGAGCTGGATGGCGGAGAAGCAATAAAAGAAAAATAGTAAGATAAACTTAAAGGCTGTCTCTATTATGGGAAGCGAATGGATATTTCTGTGTAGTTAAATTTCATGAGTATTAACATCAAATAAGCATTGCATTTTTAAAGCACTGCAAAATCAAAATCTAGAAATTGTGCCTAAAACATAACAATTATGTTATTTAATTAAAATGAACTCTTCTAAAAAGTAATGAAGTAGAATTGTTTTCATCTTTTTTCATTTTTAAGTACTTTAAAGATCATAATATAATTTTAACTATATTTTCAATGTGACTAAGGGTCATAATCACGCAATTTCTCAATTTGTATAGGTACTTGATTAACTGCTTTCCAATATGACATGATAAAAGTTGGGTAAATAGACTAAAATTTTTAAATTACCTTATATTTCCTCATTTGTTTTCATCACATGAGATTTTAATAGAAAGTAAGGTAAATTATCAGTAAGTCTCCTAAATATAAGCATTATTTTTTAAAAAATAAATTATATTCAAAGTACTGTAAAATATGTATTTCTCCCTTTAGGTTTCTCGGTAACAGCTAAAAAAACACATTTAACCACAAATTATTTCTGGGAGCATTATATACCTATGCATATGATAGAGCAAGCTGCAGCAAAGAGATACATATTCTAATAAGGTGTTTAGATTATATTCCCATTGCATACATGCAAGTGTTTGCCAAAGTAAATTAAGCTGGAAAACTATCATTTTCTTGTTACTGATAGAGTTCATCTATATTCAGTAGCATTGCCTTTTTAATATACATTTTACTATCAAATTTCTTCAATCTCTTTTCCTCCTTTAGACTAATCTTCCCTTACTTTTTCTCATTATAATGGTCGCAGAGTGTAAAGCATATCTTATGAGCTCTTACAAGAGCACTGAGCAAGATATTAAATTTCTGTTTTTTGCTCCCAAATGTTAATAACTCATTTTAATAAACATAAGCCAAACGTCTTGTATTTTCTTTAAATTATCTAACATGTTTTAGTCTTCTAGATGTCTAATTAACATCTAACATTAAAGGCTCTTCATTTTTAAATTCTAATAAAGCTCTATAAGCATTAAGGGAAAAAGAACTACGTGAAGTCCTTTTAATATAATTAAAACAATTAGCACATCACTTTCAAATTATTCATTAGTGTGTTTCACATCTCTATAACCTGTGACCTCTCCAATGACTAGATCGTGTCATCACAATTTATATCACCAGAGCAAACCTCAATGTCTGTTATATACAGAATTCTCCAAAAAGTTTGACTGAATAAATGGGTGGGTGAGTAAGTGGGTATAAAGACTGATGGATGAATAGAATAATACATTGACTTTCTGAAGAGGAAAAATTATGATGGAAAGCTAGATAGCAGACATATAAATGCTTTATATCACTATATATTGTCAAAGAAAAATAGCGTCATGATACTTAGCATAAATTTGGCCCACTTTTGTTCAGCATAAGCAGAGCTAATTATACATAGGAAGGCATCTGAAAGAATTCTGAAAGACAATCTAAAATAAAATCTTTAAATTCATTGATGTCATCTCTCAAAAAGCAGTGCTTAGACATGCATGTAATTATGCAAGTCAATCATTTGCATAAGAAGCATAAAAGCATTCTACAGAGGCAGAAAATTAATAAGAATAACAATTTATTCAAACATCTGAAATATCAAAATATAAGTTATCATGCTACACAATACCATTTGTAAACTAGAGAAATGGCACCAAGGAAAAAAAATTATTATTCTCTCTATTCAAAGGTATTGAAAGCAAAAGTAGAAATCAGAGAGTTAAATATAGTTTTAAAATATGTCACCATAATTGTGCAGTTTGGCTGAGTGGTCAGACCTCCTTCTTTACACCATGCTGTGTGGTGGTCTTGCTCACTTCCATTTGTATTTTCTTGCTGCTCACAGTCTAATCCTCAGCAATCACACTGCAATTAACTCCAAGTATGACTTCTCCAAATTTACCAGCAAAGCAACCATTAATGCGCCCACCTTATCAAATTGTTTAACTTAGACTCAAGAAGAATGTATAATCATATATTTATGTCAAATTAAGCACCAAGTTATTATCATTTGCCTGTGTATCTCAAAGATTACAATGGGCCCTTGCTCCCAAAAAAGAAAAAGTAAAGATTTATTTATTTTCTCCTGGTAGTTTCCCTCTCTCTAAAGATTATAAGCTAGTTCTATGAGGCTTGTCTGGAAAACTAGTTATTACTGAGAAAGCCTGTGGGTCCCTTTATCCCTACAACTGACTGTTGGGTACCCATGGACAAAATAACTTGCTGATCCTCTTTCAGCTGTACAATTCTTTTCCTTTAATTAAAAAAATATTTAAATTGACATATAAATTTTATGCACTTATTGTGTACATTATTTTTAAAGTATATATACATTGTGTAATGGTTAAATTTAAATGGTTAATATGTGAGATAATTATATTTTAATTATAATTATATTATCTCATATAATTATTTTTGTGGTGAGAACAATTAACATCCACTCTGTCAGCATTTTTCAGGAATACAATATAATATCCTTAAATACAGTCACCATACTGTATAATAGACCCCTTGAACTTATTCTCTATTTTTAACTTATTCTCTATTTTTAGATTTGGGGGGTACATATGCAGTTTTGTTACATGGGTATATTGCATGCCATTAAGGTTGGGGTATGAATGGTCCTGTCACCCAGGTAATGAGCATAATACTCATTAGGTAGCTTTTTAGCCCTTGTTACCGAGTAGACCCAGGTGTCCATTGTTGCCATCTTTATATTCATGTATTTCCAGTGTTAAGCTCCTGCTTCTAAGTGAGAACATGCAGCATTTGGTTTTCTGTTCCTGTATTAATTCACTCGTGATAATGGCCTCCAGCTGCATGCATGTTGGTGCAAAAGATGTGATATGGTCCTTTTTATGGTTGCCTAATATTTTAAGGTGAATATACATTTTTTTTTATACAACCCACCATTGATGGGCACCTATGTTAATTCCATGCGTTTGCTATTGTGCATAGTACTGCAATGAACATACAATTGCAAGTGTCTTTTTTTGTAGAACAATTTACTTTTTCCTTTGGAATATAGGCAGTAATGGGATTGCCGAGTTGAATGGTAGTTGTATGTCAAGTTCCTTAAAAAATTTTCGAACTGTTTTCTACAGTGGCTGAACTAATTTAAATCCCCACCAACAGTGTATAGGTGTTGTCTTTTCTCCACAGTCTTACCAGCATCTAGAATTTTTGACCTTTTAATAACAGCCATTCTGACTAGAGTGAGATCATATCTCACTGTAGTTTTCACTTGCATTTCTCTGATGATTAGTGATGTTGAACTTTTTTTTCATACGTCAGTTGGCATCTTGAAGGTCTTCTTTCAAGAAGTGCCTGTTCATGTCTTTTGCTCACTTTTTAATGGGGTTGTTTGTGTTTTATTTGCTGAATTGTTAAATGCCTTATAGATTGTGGATATTAGACCTTTGTCAGATGCGTAATTTGTGAATATTTCCTCCAATTCTGTAGGGTGTCTTTTTAGTCTGTTGATACTTTCTTTTGCTGTGCAGAAGCTCTTTAGATTTTGCTGCAATTGCTTTTGAGGATTTAGTCATAAATTATTTTCCAAAGTTAATGTCCACAATGGTATTTCCTAGGTCTCCTCACAGGATTTTTTTTATAGTTTAAGGTCTTACATTTAAATATTTATTTCATGTTGAGTTAATTTCTGTATATGATAAAAGGTAGGGGTCCAGGTTCATTCTTCTGCATATTGATGCCAGTTATTTCAGCATCATCCATTGAATAGGGAGAAGATTTGGCCCTGGAATGAGTCATGGGGTAGGTAGCATAATATCAGTCATTGCATAACTTTCAACAAGACAACACAAAGTTAATGGCTTAAAACAATGCAAATGTCTTACCTTAGAATGCTGAAGGTTACCAATCTAAAATGGATCAGAGGAAGCTGAAGGAAAGAATTCATTTATTGCCTGTGAAGCTTCCAGAGCTGCCCCCATCCCTTGGCTCTTGACTCTGCATCCCTCCTACTACTGATTATGTCATCACATCTCCTTCCCCGACTCTGACTCTTCTGCCTCCTTCTTTCTCTTATAAGGTTCTTTGTGATTATGTTGGGCTTACCTGGATAAACCAGGATAATCTCCTCATTTCAAGATCCTTAATAACATATGCAAAGTCATTTTGCCACATAATGTATTAACAGGTTCCAGGAATTAAGACATGGACATCTTTGGGGGTCCATTATTCTGCCAACCACAGGCAAAAAGTAGAGCCTGGGTTCAATTGCACAGACTGTGACGTCAGAGCCTACATATCAGAGTCTTTCTGGATATCAGTTACCCTTTCTGATTACTGTGGAGGGAGGTTTAATTTTGGAAAAAAAATTACTGACCAAGTCCAATAAATTTATAGGATTTTAAGATGAAAAGCATTAAAGATCACTTAGTATCTGTCAATTCTTATACAGAGGAGAGAACTAGTAGAAAGAACAATTCAACGGGTTTTAGGGTCACTAATTTGTGATAAAGGTAGGATTTAAGTCCAGGTTATTTTACATGCAGCTCCCTACACTCTCCTCTGTATAACGCAGCATTTTTTTATAGCATTTTAGGTTTTGGGGTACATGTGAAGAACATGCAAGATTGTTGCATAGGTACACACATGGCAGTGTGATTTGCTGGCTTCCTCCCCATCATGGTTTTTAATAAACTCATGTTGGATTGCAGGCTACCATTTGCTGGACAGCTTGGGATTGAATCCTGGCTCCATCACTTATAAGATATAGGACCTTGGTTCTCTCTGTTCCAAGTTTCTCCAACTGCAACACTAAGACAATAATAGTACCTACATGTGAATGTGTTTATCAGGGAGTCCAGGTTCCATTAGGAAAAAAGGATCAATAGCATGGAATTTATAACATATGTTAGACCTACAAAACTGAAACTGTGGTGCTCCCCTGCCTACATTTCCTGAATTCACTTGCAATTTTGATGAGATAATGGCACAAGTTTTGGCTAAGCTATGCAGAAATAGCATGTTCTATTTATTTCCAAGCTGAGTTATCTAAAAGCTATTTTACTCCCTACACCTCATCTTTTCCATGGCTGTGTTGACAATAATGGTCTGATGTTGAGAATACAAACTTGCAAGAGCCTACAAGAGAAATCCCAGTGTTCTTTGTTAGTCTTTGTGTAAGGAAAAATATTCTCTTACACCAGTAATATCTTAATTGTTACTATAACATATAATAACATATATGAAGTTGGCATATTTGTAACTCAAAATGGTCAAGTCAAATATTAGCAAATTTTTATGTTGCAACTTGTTAAATTTGATAAATGTAATGTGTTACTAAAAAGTGTTTTAAGAAGTCATTTAATATAATAGAATGCTAATTGTTACACTATGAATTGTGAAGTGGTTATATTTAGTTGATAATATTGTGGTTCCACAAAGATAATCTTAAAATTTTTATTTGCTTATTTGAGTACTTTCGAAAAGAAACGCAAAAGAAGAGAAGGAAGAGAAATCATAATTAAGTAAAAATGAAGATGACATTGAATGATTATTGCAAAAATCATCCAAAAGGCCCAAATTCATAGCTGCTTTTCCAGTTATTTTTGTTCCAAAGGACTTTTAATAGAACTTAAAGAGAGGAAACTAAATACTCCCAATTACAATGTGGGAAATTCTGTTGCACTTTACTCTGTCATAATATTTCAGTTTACCTCTCCTCATATTATAAAGCTAGAATTAGCCTGGAGACATTTTCTGCGTAAAAAAAAATGATAGAAACTAAAAGTTGAAAAACATCTTTATGGACTTCTCCTGGCAGAATATTCCTGCTATTTGAAGCCTACAATCTCGGTATACCATTGCTACCAAGTAGCTATCCAGCATCTATTTATTCCAGGGACAGGAAACTTACTAACTATGGGAAAACAAACAAGCAAAAACAAAACCAAACCCTCTCTTCAGCCAGCTATGCCATTAGAAAATTCTCCATTATTCAAAATGAGTTATTTCAGTCTGTATTCATAGGTTCTATTTTTATCCTTTGTGGATATATAGAGCAGCCTAATTATTTCTCATAATGATTTGTAGCAGAAATAAAATATGTGTCTATGTGTATCATAAAACTAATATATATATATATATATATATATATATATATATATACACACACACAAGGTTTCCTATAATCTCACCTAGTCTTAATAAAAAGTTCCAAGCCAAGTTTTAACTAGTCTTTTCATGTACCAGCTAATTGGGAGAGCAGATTTGTTATGGTAATTTTTGGCTAACAGTCTGTAATAGCAATTCCCTTTTTATGAAGAAAAAATTAGAGCACTCTGCCTATTCAGTTGTTATATACACCAACCAAAATGAATATAAGAAATAAATAAATATTGTGAAAGACAGAACTGAGATAGAGAACAGTAAGTAGGGCAAATTCATGAATTCATTTATGCCTTTGGCTAAAATACATCCCTCAAATCAGTCTGAAGCTGTTTGCACGGTGGGGTGTTTCACCTACTAATGATTTCACAGCTGGTATGCGCATGGCATCAATGTTTATTGGAATCCTCAATGTCAGTTATTTTTAAAAAGCTTTCTTCCAGGACTCTGAATAAATTATCTATCAAGTGCAGCAGTGCATGGCAACACCCAAGACACAATTTGCAGTCTTGCACAAGCTCTCATTATTTGGTGTAAATGAAATCCCAAGTCATTAAGCTCTTTAAAAAATGAAAGCAACTTGTATTAAAAATCCAGGCGATTGAAAGTTTTCCTAGGTCATTCTTTCAGTCCTTAATATGCATTGTAATGAGCCTGGAAACAGGTTCAATCCCTCAGCAATTGTTTACTTTCCTTTGAAAGACAAAAGTTGTTTTCTGTCAAACACATCACAGAAAAAGTTCAAGCAGGCTAGTTTCATTCTATTCTCCTGGGAATATCCCTGGAAAATTGGCCAGGAAAAAAAGACAGCCCAAGCAATGATGATAAGAAATAACATACTCTGAAATTTACAAAGTTATATGTTATAAGTCAACAAACTATGTAGGGTGTCTGCTGAATAACTCCCTGATTCATAATTCTATGTCTGAAGGTATTTTTTCTTTCCTCACATATTGTAAGCTTTAAAAAAATATTAAGGAGATGGAAAGAGCTTTTCCTTGATCTGGTTATATAGGCCTTATCAATTTCAGACAAAATGGCAATACTTTCTTGACAATGACTTTCAACATATCTGTAGTCTCTCCTGCTGTGTTTACTATGAATTTTGATGATACTTTATGTAAGCTTCAGAGCTATTTGATGTTGCCATAACTTTAATCTGTGAACTGAGATTCATAGCCAATCACAAACATTTAGTCACAAACCAATACGAAGGAAATGTTATCTAGCATAGCTTGTTTTGCTGTTGGTTTATCAATGCAATAAATATGTATGATGATACAGTGTAACATCTTTATAACGTGAATGTTGAGGAAAGCCTTAAACACTTATAAGTTAACCAAGCATACCTGTGATTCCACTCTGCATTACAGAGGAATCTGTGGAGTTAAAAAAAAAAAAAAGTGTTCTGTTGACATTATCCAGCAAAGTTTAAGTGCAGTTAAACATTTTATTAATGTGGTTATAACATTGTTGTTCTCCACTGTAGTTAAGTTCCATGAGTACAGACACTTTTTTTCTTCTTCAGTGTATTTGCATAATTTAACATGTTCCTGGCATGGTAGATACATAGCCAGCATTTGTTAAGTGAATGAAATGAGTGTATAACTGAAAGTGACTAGCATATTTGGATTCTTGAATCTTACTGCATTCAAATGACTCTACTAGAGCAGGAATTGCTTTTAAAATGTGTCTCACAAATAATCGCCATATTTCTTTAGTGTTCCAGGTACTGTGATTACAAATTTAATAGAAAAATAATAGCATGGAAAGAAATTTAGAGTTAATCTCTGATAAGCTGCTAATCAACACCAGAATACTCTACAAAATACTCTTGATTGTGGAAGGCAGCTTTAAAGATGATCCTAGCCTCCTGATCTTGATGCCTTTCTGTAATATCTCTCCCTTGAATGTGCAAGGGACCTAGTACTAGCTTCTAATTTGGCAAATGTGAGAGAATGTCAGTTCTGAGATTAGGTTATAGAAAGACTCTCTCTCTCTCTCTCTCTCTCTGTAATCAACTGTGGGTTTAATTTCTCTGTGCATTACAAAGATATTTTAGACACAATTTAATTTTTGGTATATCTGAACCTGTGGAAATTAAAAAAAGAAAAAAAAAGAGGCAAGGACTGTTTTCACTGTTCGCATTGTCAGAGTCCTCTGTCCCACTGTCTCTGTGTCCCATTCCTCATGCTGGGAAATACAAATTGCCATGTGTGAATAGCCCCATGGAGAGCTTCACGTAGCCCTGTGAAGAGGTCCAGGAGCCCTTGAAGAACTGAAATCTGACAACAATCATGTAAGTGAGCTTGGAAGTGGATTATTCCATGCCATTCCAGTCCTAAGAAAACTAACAACCTGGCTGAAAGCTTGGCTACAAATGACAGACTGAGAGTCAGGGTGACCCAAACTGCCTCAAGATTTCTTACCCACAGCAACCCTGACATAACAAATGTTTGTTGTTCTCAGCCACTAAATTTTGGAGTGACTTGTTACATGGACTGCTAATATGCTGAGAATGTGATTCTTGCTCTCATTGTACATATAAGTCATTGATTATACTTTAACATGGGTATCAATGAGGAATTCCTGGATGTAGGAGAACCTCATTAAAAGAAATGTCTTCTTAATTTCTTAACAAGTTGAAGTATGCCATCTTATGGTATCCACCTGTCAGTTATCAATAAATAAGACAAATCATTCTTCTTAGATTGTATTTTAATAAGGGACACACTCAGTAAGCACATTTAAAAATAAACAAAATAATTGCTTATTATACACTAATAGGGAATGGACAGGTAAGAGGCAAGGTGTAGACTAGGCCTGTGACTAATGCCTGTAATTCCAGCACTTTGGGAGGCTGAGGAGGGAGGATAACTTGAGCGCAGGAGGTTAAGGCTGCAGTGAAACACGTGCCACTGCGTTCCAGCCTGGGCCACGGGATGAGACCCTCTCTTAAAACTAACCAAATAAAAATAAAGAGAAATTTTAAAAATTCAGGATGAAGTTAGAGAAGGTCTCATTAGATGGTGTAGCAAGGAAGGCATCTCTTAGAAGATGATATTTGAACTGGCTTTAAAGAATCAGCTGGTCATTACTCTATGTCCAGCCTTCCACTTTTCTGATACTTCTGCATTTCTCATTGAAATTTGTTATAAGTATGCTGAAAAGTTGTTCTACCTCTCTCACTCATTTCTCTTTCCCTCTCTCTTTCTTTGAAACACACACACACACACACACACACACACACACACACACACCATTGTCATCACCAAATCTATGTTTGTTAATAGCCCCACCAGCTTTATTATTAGACTTAAAATCTTCTGACCACTTTAACGGTGACTCTCCATTATTCACCACATTTCTCAATTGCTCATTCCTGAAGAATCGCTTTCCTTTTAATCCCTATAATTACTACATTAATTTAGAAATTGAGTAACTTGCCATTCAGTTTACTACAATATATTTAAAAATATCTGTTTTTCTGCAGCTTCTCCTGCCTCTGGAATATCTTAACATGCTAGTCTTTTTTGAAGCATATCAGTGAACACATTAATTTCTTGCTTAACAGCCTTCCTTTGTTCTCTATGGACTGTGGAATTCAGACTCCCTAGGATACTTGGAAAATTTCCCTCCATTTGATCGGAATTTATCATGCCAACAATTTTCCATCTCTAACCTTCTATCTTTGCTCTATAGGTGATGTAAACTATGTCTGATTTTACCTCCACTGTATCTAAATTTACTGCATTTGCTCATTCAAGTAGATCTGCTACAATTCTTTATTAATTTCCATCTGCCCAATTCTTCATATGTTAATGTCCAGCTAACATGACAGTTCTTTTACTTAGGCACTCCATGGTGCCGCTCTGCAATTTATTGTAATACATTTATTAACTAATGCATTGCCTATTATTTCTCATTAGGTCATATGCTATTTTAGGTTTTCATCTTGGAGAATAATATAATAAAATACAGTTTTTCAATGAGTGAGTAAATTAATAACATTTTCAAACTCACGGTTCAAAATGAGTGAGATGTATTTCAGTGTAAATTAAATAAAATAATATTCTGAAAGGATTTTTGATAAAATAAAAAGCTGTTTATCAATATGTTACTATATTATCTTGCTCTTATAATTTTTAAAATGTATTGTTATTCTCTGTAAGATTATAATTATACTTCTGTGACACTTTTGATTTTCCACATATAAAGAGGGACTATGTGATTCGACTGAAATTGTCCATCAGAGAAAATAAGCTCCTCCATGTCCTCATACCTGCAAACTCTGAATCTGTCTTCCTGAGAAGACATGACAGCTTCTTACAAACATTTTTGGTAACAATACCATATAATCTTATCTTTATTTTTTAAAAGTATTATTGGAATATAATTCACAAAACATAAATGTTTAGCATATTCACACATATGGGCAACCACCACAATGGTCAATTTTAGAAAATTTTCATCATTTCAAGAATAAATGCTGTGTCATTTGTCTGTTGTCCTATATTACCCTCCTGTCCTGCCACAAGCAATCACTAACCTGCTTTTCTCTTTATAGATGTGCATGTTCAAGGCATTTTATAAAAGCGTCGTTGTGCTATATAGTCTTTTGCAGGTGGCATCTTTGACGTAGCATATTATTTTTAAGGTCTATACATGGCATAGCATATATCAATACTTCATATCTTTTTATCACCAAATAAGATTTCTTTGTATAGATATATTATTATTTTTTTTATTTGCTTATCACTTGATGGACATCAATTTTTATTTTTATTAGGGGCTCAGAGAAAAGGGGAAAGTAAGGAGAATGGTTTGTAAATGTTTAAATATTAGTATTTTTATTATGTTTTATTTACTTTCAAATTTCATATGCATGTTTTAAGAGTCTTTGACACCAGGAAGAGAAGAACAAACAGACATGCCAGTTTCACCTTCTATTCCTGATAGTTGCTGAAATAATTTTACATGGTTGAAGAGAGATGGGAACTGAATATATCTGATGTTTCTGAAAAGTGGAGAAGAGTGGAGAGATTCAGAATAAAGAGGCATTAATTATTCATGTACCAATGCCTCTTTCATTTTACAAAAAGGAAAGTTGTCATGCCAGGCATAATGGCTCACGCCTGTAATCCCAACATTTTGGGAGGTCAAGGAAGGAAGAGCACCTGAGTCCAGGTGTTCAAGACCTGCTTTGGCAACACGGCAAGATCCCCGTCTCTACAAAAATAAAAAGTTACCTGGGTGCGGTGGTGTATATCTGCAGTCCCAGCTACTAGGCAGGCTTAAGTGGGAAGACTGCCTAAGCCCTCAAGGTCAAGGCTGCAGTGAGCCATGATTGTTCCACTGCATTCAACCTGCATGACTGAGTGAGACTCTGTCTCAAAAAAAAAAAAAAAAAAAAAAAAAAAAAAAAAAAAAAAAAAAAAAAAAAAAAAAAAAAAAAAAAAAAAAAAAGTCAGTAGCTAACCACTTGTTAAAGAGTTCCTTTATAGCTTGATAAGAATAATGTGTAAATACCAACAGAGCACTCTCTCTACTAAAGGATTACATTGACTCATTGTATTAGACTGAGCCATATGAAATTGCTCTTTTTACAGGTGAAAAATATTATCTAATATGGTTAAACCCACTAGCAATGTCTAGAATGTATTGTTAGAAAGAATTTTTTCTTCATTTACTTTCTAAAATGTGTTAGATAGTAAAGAAAAGATGAGGGAAAGGTAAATAATAAAGGAATATGTCAGTACTACTGTCATAATAAACAAATATCACATCAGGCCACATTAGAAATATTTTAAGTATCTTTTTTAATACTATTTTTTGAAAGAATTTATTGCCATAACTTTTTTAGTGGGCATTCGCCCTTCATAGCACTAAATAATGTACACCTCTCCAAAATCCTTGAATGCATAAACCAAAATTTGTTTATTTATATGCTGGCTAGTAGCTTATGACTTGGTTCAAATCAGGTAATACTGAGTAAACAAATTCACTAATAAGAATTTGAAATAAAAGAAAAAAAAAAAGCAAGGGGGGAAGAACAGACAAGAAAAAAGTAGCCCATACATAGATCCACTGCTGTTGCTGTTAGATAAAGCCTATTTCACCATCTTCTGGATTCCCATGCAAGGTTTATGTATCCAAAACTTAAACCTACATTTTCTGGATTGGTTTATCTTTAGATATGGCTGAAAGTATCCCCACCACAAGATGGTATATAAAGTAGGAGAAAAATCTCACCCATTTTTATAGTTTGCAAAATTTAAAACTAAAGAAAAGCATTCTCTGCTTTCAGTTGTGCATGTCCTAGCCAAGTGAATTCACTCACTCTTATTTAGATGTTTATTGTAAAAACTTAGCATCATTTTTTTAGAAAGATGCCTTACCCAGAAAGGTTATAATTTCATCATTTTTTCTCTCTGTGGATGGCATTTTGTAAATGATAATATTAGCACAATAGAGGAGTCATACTTAAAGAAAATTCATCAAATGTGAGGTTTATAAATTGTCACTTCTATTTTATCAGATAAACAAATAGTAGTGTCAGTGTCATGTATTAAATAAAGTTAGTTTTTTTCACACTTAACATATAGATTGACAGCTGCATGTACATCTATAAAACAAACATCACTAGGCAGAATGTTGTTTGAGATACAGCAGGCACACGTGATACTCCATATGAGCAAATGAAGGAAAAAAAACAGATATGCATATTGCAGGTATTGCCATTACTTTTTTCTGGTAAGAATGCACAGACAAGAGTTTCCAGACTACTAATATAGAGCATATAGTATATATTTTTCATTACAAAGTTATTTGAAACATAAAACACATACAGCTGTACTAGCAAACATAAAAACTCTTCGAAATGGTAAACAAATAATATTGTTGTCAGTGTGTGTTAAATCTTAAATTATTGTCAATGTGTGTTAAATCTTAAAAGAAAAACTTCAATTATTTTTTTGTTTAGAGACTCTTTGTCTCTAAACTATAAATGCTAGGAAGTGAAAAACACTAGGAAGTTTTCACTGTAATAGCAATCAATGAGAAAATAAAAGAACGTAAACTGTATTTGATTTAGAATCAGATCATTATTCTTAATGTTCTATTGTATCACACAAGCTTTCTGTATAATTCATAGCCAAAATTACTATATTGTAGGATTATTGGTGCTTTTCAACTTACTATGCTTTAATGCTTATTTTATAAACATGAAATTTAAAAATTACATATCAACTTTTTGCCATTTGTTTCTTTTCAAAGTCATTTGGTTTTTCAGCATATATAAAATAGATTACTATGTAAAAGTACTAAAATGTGGACCTACTGCTGGAAAGCAACAGCAAAGGGGATGGATAATAAATATTTTTTAAAAACTACTGCTTTTCATACAAGGTAATTTAACAAAATTTTAGAAATATCAATAAAGAAACATTTAAAAAATCAACTCAGTTAAAGATATTGTCAACCTTTTGATATGTAATTTAAACATATTTCAGTGTATGTATAATTATGTGTGGGTATATACACAAATACACACACACATATACATTAAAAAGTGTGGCATTACCATGTGCATTTGGCTTCATAACTAGCTTTAAAAAGCATTTATGCCAATTACCCAATGTTCTAACATATAATTTGTGGCATGCTTCTGATTAATATATATTTAAATATTAATTCTTTGTAATCAATATTTGAAGTGTTTTATATTAATCACTGTTGTAGCAATATGTAAACAACAATATTTGGAATGATTTCTTATAAAATCTTTACTATTTTCTCATAGAAATCCTAAAGGAAATTTTATTAATTAAAAAAAGACACTAAGTGTTTATTAAGATATTATTGTGTGGCTTCTGTACTTTAGCAAGAAGGAGGGTATGGTGTTCTGTGTATTTTTCTCCTCTGTTGCTCCCCGAGCAGAAGGGAGGGTTATAGTGTTACAGGAGTCCTTTGGTACCATTTCACCAGCTTGAAATCTCTACAGCTCCCATGATCTCTTTGGGCCTGCCAGGCTCACCCTGCCCACTTGGCCTAGCAGGCTGTGTTTGGCTTGTAACTTGGCCCAAATCCCTCACCTGCATAGGTTCCATTTTTAGCCTGTGACTTAACGGGCTGTGTCACAACCTGCTTCCACCTTGGGTGCCAGCATCTGGAAGAGGGGAACTGGGTGGTGCCTGAAAACTCAGAAATGCCAGCAACTGTGGAGCCCCAAGCTCCCACCCGGGGTGTCCCGAAGCCTGAGCCTCCTAGAAATGTTATAGCTTGTTTGGTCCCACCACCTGCAGCTTGGTGAATGGGGGCATGCTATTGCTTGTTTGGTTTTGCTGCCCACAGCTGTTCTGTGTTCTTGTCCCCTGATCAAGAAGAATAAGGTATGTGGGCATCCAAGAATGAGTAAGGTGGAGAAGAATTTCACTGGGTTACACAAGGAGGCCTCCAAGTGAGTAGTGTTTGTGTGGCTGAGTCCAGGATTTTTATGGGCTCAGAATGGGGAAGTGTGTGCTGACTGGTCCACAGGCAGGCCTGGGAAAAGAACAATTTGATTGGCTAAAAGACTTTGAGGAAGTTCTCATGAAATTCTCAACTCAGTTTTCCAGTTTTGAATTGCCTTTGGCTTGAAGGTTGGGTTTCCCTGGGAACCTGTTCCTGTCTGCCTAGTAATATGTGTCTCCTGTCAATATCATCATCACTCATTTTATATGTACAGGTTTCAATTCCAAAAAAGAATACATGAGAATGTTGATTTCTGCATACAAAACAGTTTTTTGTTTTACAATGGCAAAACAAGTATTGCTTTTATATTAATTTTCAAATATGAGTGAGATCATATATTTCACCCCATTATTTATGGTGCAATTTTGCTAAGTTTTATTTTATTGTTAATTTTATATATTTTATTCTTATTGTTTTAAGAAATTAAAAATATCAGTAATTTGTCTATCATATATATATTCAAAACTTTTAGCCTATTTTTCTCTCTCTTTTCTACTATACAAAAGTTTTGAAATTCATATAATCAAATACGCCACATTATTTTTTATGGGCTTACATATGGAATAATGTTTACAAAATCTTTTATTTTAGAATCATATAAGTAATTATCCATAAATCTTTAAGCAATTTTACTGCTTCATATGTTATAGTGAAATGTTAATGCTTTGGAAAATTATTTTGATACATTTGTTAAAATCAGGAGCTAATTTCATCTGCATTCAAAAACATCATATTCAATACTATTTTGTTTCTCACTCAAATAAATTTTATTGTCTTTCCTGATTCATTTGAAATTTCAACTCTGTGATCTCAACTATATAAGAACATATATTTTCCTGTATCTACAGTATATTTTAATTTATACGGTTATAATTTAGGATATTTTTGAATGATTCCCTAACATGGAACATAAGAAAGATTTAATTTTCATCTAATTTTTTCATCTTTCCTTTTTCCGTCACGATTGTGAAAGTGAGAGACTGAAGTTGAAAAGACCCAGGTGGATTAGAATAAACTCTCTCTTTGTGTGTGTGTATGTGTGTGTGTTTGCATGTAGTAGAAATAGTGGTGCTAGCAGTATTTTTGCTGAACAAACTATGATAAAGCATCTGAATACCTCACCATTCCATCTAACCTTGCACTAAATATGTCTTACTAATTTACAGACTTTTTTATTTGGAATTATAAAGTTCATGCATCGTGCAGGTCAGGTAAATTTTCATAATACCAGATTCAAATAAATTTCAGAGGCCATTGTTTTCTTTATAAACTAAACTAAAACAAAAACACTAGAGCTTTCAAGGAGACAAAATTTTGCTTTCTCTTTATAGTTTCCAACATTACTTGGCTAAAAATTACTACATCAGATGCTATTGAATTTTGGACATAATTTTAAAAGCATTTAAAATTCATTAATGGCAATAAATGAATATATATATATATATATATATATAATATATTCATACTTCCTTTTCAATATCCAAATTAGCTGTCACAGAAACAGAGAAGAAAAAATATAAATGAATTATTAATTTAATTATAAATTCTTGTTATAATAAATTGCATTATTTAAATACAAATTATTAATAAATTATAAATACATTATAAAAGTTGAGTTACTGGACAATTTACTTTGGTAAAAACATACCTAGATCTATAAACAGAATCTACAGTCAAATTAGTAGCCAGTACTGTTAATAAATTACTATTTTGAGAGTAAAAATAATTAAGAAATCTCTGAGTAAAATATACAGATATGCTGGCCAGTTAAATGATTAGATTCATAACTATTTGTAAAATCACTGGAAAATCAGGGTTAAAATTTTAAATTCTTATATCAGTAAATATAGACAAAGAGCTAGCTTTGTAATCGCATACATAAATAAAAAGAAAACACTTCAGATAATTTGTATTTGGCTCTTAATTGTGTTTTTTGTTTTGGCATACTTAAAATGAATATTTCTAGTACTCTGAATAGGCACTTCAAATACAATAAAGAAGGACCAAAAGGAATAGATGATTCATTTGACATTAGAAATGTACCTATTCTGTCCTGACTCCTACTCACCATATCAATTTGCCTCACTGCATTATGAGAAAGATTGTTTATCTAATACAGCAAAATTGAATTATCTCTAAATTTTCATTAAAATGTTTAAGAGCTGCCAAATGGGATAAAACAGGAGAGAAATTTAAAAAGAAAAAGAAGATTGGGAGTGATAGAGAATAAAATGCAGATAAAATAAGTAATTTTTCACCGACTGTATTAGTTCATTATATGAAAATCAAGATACCTTTTATCTGCAAGTTTTTTTTTTCAAAGCATGCAATCTTGCAAAAATAAAAAGCCAAAAATGAGTAATGATCAGAATAAACGTGGTATCAGAATAAAAAGTGTCCAGGAATAACTTCTTTCCACATGTAATAACATCACTTCAAAGTATCACTTTGAAAGATGTAGGTAGTGTTTGATTATTCTGCAAGCTGCAAACACTGACTAGAATTTCCCCAGCTATTTTTTCAACAACCTATCGTTTGTGCACTAATCTGTGAAATTTCATAAGGAGTTTGCTGTTTTGCTAAATTCCTGTGTCTCTTTTATTTTTAAAAGTGCATTCATCCAAAAAAAAAACGACAGTTGATAAAGGGAAAGTCAGTGTAGTAGTAACACCTTTGCACATATTCACTTTTTAAGGGGTGAAAAAGTACATCATGAAAATAGTAAAACTTGATTCCTATTACGTCCGAAGAAAATTATTTCTGTGCCATTAAAAAAATCGTGCTGCTTTCTTTTCCTGAAATGATCTGAAAAATTGAAAACATCAACAGAGGGCACTATCAGTCTGTTCTGGAAAGCCTTTCATTTCATTGCCTGTGACAAGGAAACCCAGCTGGAAAGGCAGTGTCTTTTAGCTGCATATGGTTGCAGATGTGGCACTGGAACAAAAAATTAAAAAGCATCTGTACTGTCCTTAGACAGAAAGGTAAATTCACAAACTTAACTTATTACTATCATTTGCTTTCTCTATATCAAAATATCTCTAACTCTACATATTTTCTAACGCATTTAATTTTTCTGTCTGTTTCAAATATAACTTATTTCAAGCTCTACACCTCATTGCATATAACTTAACTCAACCCAAGAGAATATTTAGTCATACGGTCAACTCCGGGTGATGTCCATTGTTGGAGGTATATAAGAATATTCTCGAAAAAAGAACTCTCTACAAATTGTTCTTGGCATCCTTTTCCCTATATTTTGCTTTTGGGGTCATTTTTCATATTCAGCCAAATATGATTATAGGAAAAAAACTATGGTAATATTCACACTTTAAAACAAGCAATTAGTAAAGGCAATACAGAAAGAATTGTTTAAACATTTTGGAATATAAGCAAGTTAATAAGTTTACATTGCTCTACAGGTTATAATTTTAGGAACTTTGAGTAAAATTCACTTGTTTTTAACAAAAGCAACCATCAGACAACTCAGTCATGTCCTGTATTTTATCAGCATAGTTTTCTCCTGTTACCTGAACATTATATATTTAAGAAGCAAAGATTAATGGAAGAAACAATGTATTTCATCATTTGCTTTCACTCATCTCTACTGTTTAATTCCTTCTAAAGGGCAGTGACCAATATTAAGGGAAGAAGAATGTATATAAAATTATTAAGTGCCTTGTGAAGGAAGGGGTGGAGGTGGAAAGGAAATATTATTTATGAAGAAAATATTTGGTTCAATAAGTTTCATGAAGCTGTATGCAATCTTTTAATTTATTTAAATTAATCTCTCTGTTCATAGGAACCGGGGACCAAGAAGTCTCAAAAATTATCTGTACATGAATATATTCCAGGCATTATTATAAGTCATATTTTTAAAGTAGTATAAGAAAACAAAATATATTTTTAATTATAATCTGAAAATGTCAAAATTATTAAAAGGGATTAAATTAACATTTGTTACAGATAGTCTTATAAAAAATAGTCTCTGAGAATTGGTATTAAATGTTCTATGTTAGAAGAATACCAGTTAAATAATGAGGTGTGAATAACTGATAACTTATAAAGCTTGGTAAAATTCTCTGCATTTCTGTTTCAGAAAGACTCACTGTTAATCTGGAGAAATAATATATGCCCAAAAATTAACACACAGTATGTTGTAATCTATAAGAAAAACAAAATTATACATATTCCATATTCCATATGGAATTCCATATTCCATATACATATTTCAAATATTTTCTTCAAAATGCAAAAGCAATTTAGAAACCTTCCAAAGAATTTTCAGAGAAGATATATTGTCAAAATGCACACCTGTTGTAATCCTTGATACTCAGGAGGCTGAGGTAGGAGAATTCCTTGAACCTGGGAGGTAGAGGTTGCAGTGAGCTGAGATTGCGCCATTGCACTCCAGCCTGGGTGACAGAGAGAGACTCTGTCTCAAAAAAAAAAAAAAAAAAAAAAAAAAAAAAAAAAAAATTACTCATTGTGTCTTTGTAAGTATATTCTATTTTAAATACATCATCTTAAAACAGAGCTATTATACAGACACTCAGAAGAAATAGAGCCATAAAATCTATGAATTTAGAAACGAAGCCATAAAGCCACAAGAACAATCATAGTATTTTGAATCACAAACGTTTCAAATATTTGAAAAACAAATTTAACTTATGAACTTTATTGAAGAGTCACCATATATGAACTATTAATCATGTGAAACATGATTCATAAAAACAAGCATAATCTCGAACTATAGACATCAAATACCATGAATATAAGAAAAGATACTTTGTTTTCCAGAAAGCATAAATTAGAGCACAATTTAGCAGTTTGTTGAGACATTAATAGGGGTACCAAGATTTTACCATCAGAAACACATTATGAAAAATGATGACAAATCTTTGAAAACTGTGAGGGAATCTACAGTAAATTTTAATATCCAACGTGAGAAAGATATCTGAAACATTTTTTTTTTTAATTCCACATTCTTGAGAAATTTCGTAGCAGTGTTGTACAAAACAAAGCAAAGAATTGTACTGGGTTTCTATTTTCTGGCCTCTTTCTTGAAAATCCAAAACAAACGATATTTTTACGAAGATATATCCACCATTGTATTAATAATTTTGCAATCAGTATAGTGATAGGATTCCCATAAAGTCTATTTTTATAATGACTCTTTAGTCCAGAGCTACCCATAGAAATTTCAGGAATGAAATTTCCATATTAAAAATGCTGCTTAGATTGTCTTTTGTAACACCATGACTGATTTCCTTGAACAAATGATCTGCAGTCTTACTCTTCAGATTGATGACTTCTATATTTGGAATTGTTCAGCTTTAAATATGTTTAATAAATCCCTCATGAATTAGAGTTTGCTAGCTTCTATTAAGTTTCAATATTTTCATTCTAATGCTGTCATGAAATCAATATGTTAAATATCACTTTAATGACTCTAAGAAGTAATGATCTTCCTATTTAGGAATAAGGAGGAGAATATTCCCTCCTGTTTTTACTTTTTTCTAACTTGCATTTTTCATAACTTAAATTTTTAATATTTCCTTCATGTTTTCAGGAAAAAAAAATCACTCTAAAAATAGCACAAATTTATGACTCCTATTTCAATATTCTATGTTCTCTACCTTCCTTCACTCCTCTGAAGTAAATATTGTTAAATGTTTTTTATATCTTTCTAACTTTTCTCTACCATTTTATATTTTTATAGTTCCTTCTTAACATAAATCATAGTAGATAAGTCATAGTTGAGATATTGTTATGTAATTTTTTCTCCACAAGGTAATATGTCTCTTTTTTTTTTTTTTTTTTTTACTGTCTCCCTCTGTAGCCCAGGCTAGAAGGCAGTGGCTTGATCTTGGCTCACTGCAACCCGAATAGCTGAGACTACAGTGGCACACCGCCACACCTGGCTAATTTTTGTGTTAGTAGTAGAGACGAGGTTTCACCATGTTGGTCAGGCTGGTCTGGAACTCCTGACCTCAGGTGATCCACTCGCCTCGGCCTCCGAAAGTGCTGGGGTTACAGGCATCAGTCACTGCACCCAGGCACAAGATAATAGCTGTAAGAAATTTTCCATGCAATTTCTCAAAGGTCTACCTTGTATCTCATTCTATGTATAAACCTTTCCCTTCCTTTTTTTGCCTTAGTAAAAACAGTATTGCAAAGGATATTTTTAAAATATATATTTGGATATAAATGCATATATTCCTGAGCTCTAGATTCCTGGGAATAAATTGCTGGGTCAAATAATACGCATATTTGATACTTTAATAGCATATGTTAATTTATATTTTTCCAAAGCTCATATAATTTAACATTTCGCAACACTGTTTTAGAGTACCCATTTCTGCCCACTTTGCACATTTTATTTTTATACAATTTGCCAAAGCATTACACAAATGGGATAACATAAATATATTCAAATATTACAGAAAAATTTAATATTTATTTATATTTTGCCAGTTTTTTTATACAGTTAGTTTTTTTCTGATGTTTTGTAAGAGCTTTGTTGCATATATTATTTTAAATACTATTTACATATGCATTGTAACAGTCAGGTTTCTATTGTAATAAAAACAAAAAAAGAAAACAAGCCCTGAATTTCTGTGGCTTACAAAAGCAGTCATTAACTTTTCTTGACTATAGGTCTGAAAGTTGCCTGGGTTGACTATAGGTTGCAAGTTGTCTGCAAGATATATTTTTCTTGGTCATGAATGAGCTGGACTCTAGTCTGGAGATCAGGTTTAAGAATCATTCTTATGCCTCAGTCTAGAAACCATTAGCTACCTGGGAAAGGTTTTCTCACGCTAATGGCAAAAGTGCAAGAGAAGAAGTGTGATCAGTGCATTTATAAACCCCACTCCGAAATCATATGCATTACACCTTTTCAAATACTACTTGTCAAAGCAGGTCACATAGCCATGCCCCAAGTCAAGACAAGAGTTATAAAAATGAAAAAATAAAAAAATATTTGCAAATAAGTTATCCTATTCAACACTATAATGTATGTTCTCTCAATAAATTGCTTATTGTTATATTTTTGTACAAGTTTTAAAACTAAGAATTCTATTAACATGTTTTCTTAGCAACTCTGGGTTTTGTGTCTTACTTAAGTCACCATGTTAATAATAATAATATTATCCAATATTGTGTTTTAGTTATTTTACAGCATTGACGTTTACATTTAGACCCTTCAATCTGATCAAATTTTCGATTCATATATACTTTTTATACAAAAACACTTTTTGTGAACTCTAACTTATTTTTCCAATTTTCACAACATAATTTCAATTAACCCATTTCTACATGAGTTTTAAATGCTATCTTCTTTATATCCTAAATTGCTATATAAACATTGGTTTCTTTTTAAATTTTTTTTTCTGAATAGCCACTGCTGTATTTCTCTACCAAAACCATTTGGTTCTCATTGCTAAAGCTTTATAAAATGTTTGCTATATACTTAAGTCCTAGTTCATTGTTTTTTAGAATTTGTTTGTCAATTTTTCTTGTTCTTTTTCTGCATATTTTCTCATGTGGGTCATCTGGAAAATAAGCTTTCCTTACTCAACTTAAAAATACTAGAAGTATTTTTGAATTTCAGATAGTTATCTCTCTCTGTCTCTACATATATATATACACATATATATGTATGTATATATATGTTCAATATATATTTATTCAATCTGAATATATATAGAATATATAAATTTATATTTAAAACTGAATATATATTTAATCAGAATCAAATATATATTCATATATATTCTATATGTCTATATAAAACCATCTGATATTGCTAATATTTCTCCTTTTATAACACACATAAAAATAGCAATGTATTAGCTCAGTGTAATATATAAAATTCACTTGGAAAAAATCACACAATATAGTATTAACTCTATCCAACATTATGAATATTTTGAATCTTATATATTTTTTTAGTTGGTTTAGTTTACATCTGGGCTTTTCACTATATTTTCTTAGGTTATTTTTTTAATCTGAATATATATAATATATAAAAATATATATTCATACATGTTAAATTAGAATTGAATATGTATGTTCACATATATTCTATATATATCAGTATATGTTTATACATAAATAATAAGTCTTGAAAATTTAATTTGTTATTAATGAAAGAGAATTGATTTTCTTTATATGTTCTGAAATGAAAAGTTATCCATTGCTGCTTTTTGTAGCAAATCTATTGCTTTTTTGAGTTCAAGTTGAAAGGAAATTATGTACAGTGATTAATCTCAACTGTTCTGAAACCAGAGTATGTTGGTTTATATCCCAACTTCACCACTTATTTGTTAATGACATTAAATAAGAAATTAGTGCCCTTGACTTCAGTTTCCTTCTCTACCAAAAAAAATAATAATAATAAAAGGATTTACTATATTTGTACAAGTTCACTGGCTTACACCAGTTAGAATGGCCATTATTTAAAAGTCAGAAAATAATAGATGCTTGCAAGGTTGTGGTGAAAATGGAACACTTTTACACTGCTGGTAGAAGTGTAAATTACTTCAGCCATTATAAAAAGCAATATAGCTGTTTCTCATATAAGTTAAAACATAATTAATGTTTGACTCAGCAATCTCATTATTGGATATATACCCAAAGGAATATAATTTATTCTGTGACAAAGACATGCACACGTACGTTTATTGCAGTACCTGCTGAATAAAAAAGACATGGAAACAACGTAAGTGTGTATTAATGGTGGAGTGGATAAAGATAATGTGCTACATACTTAGCATGGAATACTACACGGCTATAAAAAGAAGCAGATCATGTCCTTTGTTGCAACATGGATAGAGATGGAGCCCATTATTCTATGCAAACTAACACAGGAACAGCAAACCAAATACCATACATTCCACTTATAAATAGGACCTGAACAGCAAGAAAACATGGACACAAAGAGTAGAATAACAGACACCAGGACCTACTTGAGGGTGGAGGGTGGGAGGAGGGAGAAGATAAAAAAATGTATATACCTACCAGGTGTAATGTTTATTACCTGATTGAAAAATTATCTGTACACCAGATCCTTACAAGACAGTTTACCTCTTTATCCTGCATATATACCCCTAAACCTAAAAGAAAAGTTAAAAATAAATAAATCAATCATGTGTACATGTATAGCATTTAGGGATCATGTACTCCATAAATGTTAGCTACAACCTTGCATTTGTCTACTACAGAAAAGTTTTTTTATTAAACCCTAACTAAAACCCTATATTGAATTGGCAATATAAACTGAGCAAAATGGGAGAAATTCAGAGAAAAAAGCCAGATGGCTTGGTGAGGTTTACACACCATTCATTGGGTAAATTAAAAAACTAATCGACTTGAGTATTTTCTTTTTAAATAATGTTTTGTTATTATGTTTTAACTATACAATTTAATTTTTATTATATTCATAGTAAATGCAACCATCATTAGTGTCTGTTCTATGTTATCTCAATAGAAACATCATATGTACCCTTTAGCTGTCACCCCCCACACACTCCACTCCCCAAAGCCCAAGCAACTACCACTCTACTTTCTGCCCCTACGTAATTGTCTATCCTGGACATTTCTTATAAGTGAGCTAATATGTATTTCTTTGTAATTGGCTCATTTTGATTACCATAATGTTTTCAAGTTCCATCCATGTAATAGCATATATCAGTACTTAATTTTTTTTTTATGGCTGGATAAGTTTCCATTGTATGAATATATCCCATTTTATTTCTTCATTTATCTGTTGATGGGCTTTGAGGTTGTTTATACATTTTGGTTATTATAAATAATACTGCTATAAACATCCATGCACAAGTTTTTTTTGGACATATCTTTTCATTTGGATTTGGTATATCCCAAAAAATAAAATTTCTGGGCCATATAGTAACTCTATGTTTAATCATTTGAGGAATGGCCACACTGTTTGGCTACACTATTTTTCTTTGTCACCAACAATGTGCATGTGTTCTGATTTCTTCACATACACTGCTGGTTTTTGTTATTGTTGTTGGTAATTCTAGACGTCTTAGTGGGTGTGACGCAGTATCTCGTTGTGGTTATAGTCACATTTTCCTGTGGGTTAAGGATGCTGAATATCTTTTCACGCCCTCATTGGCTATTTGTATATCTCCCTGGAAGAAATGTCTATTTAGATCCATTGCCCAATGTTTAATTGGGTTATTTGTCTTTTATTTGCTGAATTTCTAGATACAAGTCATTTATCAGATATATGATTCGAAAATATGTTCTTTCATTTGGTAGTGTGTCTTTTCAGTTTCTTCAGAGTGTCCTTTCAAACATAGTCTTAAAAAAAGCACCATTCCTTTTCCTTGGTGGTTATTCTGTCTATTTACAAATATTTCACGTAAAATGCTGAATAGATTGTGGGGCTGCTGTAACAAAGTGTTACTAACTGGGCGGTTCAAGCAACAGCTGTTTATGATTTCACAGTTCTGGAGGCCAGAAGTCAGAAGTCAAGCTGTTGGCAGCATTGGTTTCTGTTCCGGGCTGTGAGGAAGACTCTGTTCCACGTCTCTCTCCCAACTTTTGATGATTTTCTGGCAATATTTGTTATTCCTTGGCTTATAGTATCATGACCCTAATCTTTGACTTCTTCTTTACATTTTCCTTGTGTGTGTGTCTGTGTCCAAATTTCATCTTTTTTATGAGAACATCAGTCATATTGATTTAAGGGCCCACCCTCTTCCAGGGTGATCTCAACAAAACCTAACTAATTAAATCTTCAACAACTTGATTCCAAGTAAGGACACATTCTGAGGTACTGGAGGTTAGGACTTCAACATATAAATTTTTAAGGGCACACAATTCAACTCAAAAGAGTTGCATTATCAAATAAATAAATATTTATTACTTAGACAATACTTAGTAAAATACTGAAATATGTATCACTCTTAACTATTTGCAAGGTTTTGTTCCCCACAATCTGTTCCCACTTATTTTTTTCTCATGACCATCTAGTTTGACGAGCAATACTTAATGCTTTATTTCTATTTATTTTTATTTGTTTTTTGAGATGGACTTTCACTCTTGTCACCCAGGCTGGAGTGTAATGGCGTGATCTCAGCTCACTGCAACCTCTGCCTCTTGAATTCAAGGGATTCTCCTGTCTCAGCCTCCTGAGTAGGATTACAGGCACCCACCACCAAGCCCAGCTAATTTTTGTATTTTTAGTAAAGACAGGGTTTCGCCATGTTGACCAGGCTAGTCTCGAACTCCTGACCACAGGTGATTCACCTGCCTCGACCTCCCAAAGTGCTGGGATTGCCAGTGTGAGCCCCAGCTGCTTTATCTTTATTTTATAAATGAAGCAAGTGGCCTCCAGAGAGATGATCAGTTTATTAATTGCCTCAGTTTATTAAGTTTCTGTGTAACAAAAACACAGAAGTATGGTCTTCTAGCATATGTTATCTCTACAGCTTTTTACATCCCTTAGGATAATACATATATCTATCTATTTAAAGGAAAGATAACCTCAATATAAGTAACAATGTCATAGGCTTCTATGATTATGTGAGAAATAATGTTCTAGAAAAATGGCATAACATTTTATCCTACAAGACTCATGCCTATATTATGTGAGTTCTACTCAGCTAGATAACGTAGGAAATACCAAGTAAATAAAGCAAAGTATTCCTGATTTCAATGTGCTTATACTATATTAGGGAAGAAAGAAATAATATGGAATATAGTGCATAAGAAAACAAGATTAGAGAGACTACGATGAATTGCTCATTTTGTGATTCAGACAGCAAACAGGGAATTACATGTGAATAATTGTAGTATTCTGGGATGGGATCATTATGAAAATTGAACTGTAGTTAGGGGCCAGTGTAAGAGTATGGAGCCTGATGCCATAGAAAGGAGCAAGTATTCCAGCTGAGGCCAAAACGTGAACCAAGGTAATAAATTGGAGTTGTCAATCCTCGCGCAGAGGAAAAGATACTGTTGAAATTATAGTAGCTGGTGAAAAAATAATAATTGTATAATTAGTAATAAATTTTAAAAATAAAACTTATTTTTCTCATTTCAGTATTATATATTTATTTTTAAATTATTTTACTAATAGTTATAAATTTTTATGTTGATTCCAAAGCATTCACCCAGCACAAAGAAAACAACCCTTGAAAATAATATCAAGTGTTCAATTCACAGACATAAGGAATATTCAAGTGTATTAAAAGTAGTGGATTGTGCTCCTCAGCACGTTAAGTGCTTCACTGGTACCTAACAAGTAAGTATGAAGTGGGGGCCAGGAAAGAGCAAAATTCCCCTCCAAGGAAAGTCAGTCCTAATCTGGTGGGTCAGTAGTTTAACCTGAAAGCCTATTCAATCCTTCTCTATTTTTCTGAAATTACCAACAAGGATGCCAAATGTGATCCATGCACTTGTCCACTAGAAACTGAATGGGACCCATCAACTCATTTCACACAGGTCAGCAAACAGCAATCAGAGGCTAATGGCTTTCTGTCACCACTAACCCAGGCCAGGTGCAAAGGCCGACCTGGAGGTTATAGGCTCTGCATCCAATTACCTATCCGAGGAGCTATCTGGTCCCAGTTTAAAAAGTAATTTGCTCAGTGAAAAATTGAAAGTACTACCTGATTTGCTAGTTTTCAGTGCTGCTTTTGAAATACCTGTTTCTAAAGTGGCAGATCAGATGGGCTGGCCTCTTTGATCAATATTCAGGAAGTTTGAGGGAACAATGATAAGAGAACTAATAAAAAGTAAAGTCAAGTTATGTTATGCCATGACGTGAATCAAGATTCAATACATGGCAAAGATTCTTGGACTAAAACACTCACACAATTGTTGCTAAATGCAGAATATATTACAACCACATCAAGGTGTTTTTAAGGAAAGATTTTGTTTCACAAAGTAGCCATTAATTAATATTGATTAGAGAAATGGATTTGTTGAAAATAATTACTTTTCTGGGACATCATTAGAAAACTGAAATTGCATGGAAAGCAGACAACTGAAAACAACATTTAATATTAGCATACTATTACTCTAGAAATGTTTGTTTCCAAAGCAGTTTGCCCTAGACTGTTAAGTGAGCAAGCTCCATATGTGTTTATTAGATTTTAGGATAGCTTAACTTTAAGGTTAACAGAAAATCTGTCAAAATGCAAAATCAGGAATCATGGAAGAATATACTCTGAAATTAATTAAGATTAAACTTCAATCACCCTAAAAATAACAGGTTATACACAAAGACCTTGTAATTTTTATTCATTTATTTGATCATTTTTTTTCAAGAAAATCCAAGTAATTTGGATGAATCTTTATCACTAATGATATTATTAATTTATGAAAACCTATAAACATTGTGTCTGTCTGTGCTTATTATTCTAACCAAAAATCACCAGAAACAATTTTCAAACAGATTACTCTCTGTGGGCCTCTGGGGGGAGACACAGCCCAAAAAGTGGTTGCAGCATTTTCTAATGTTGATTTATAGCATAACTACACACAGACACACACACACACACACACAAAACTAAAAACAAATGCAAACATAAAGGTGAAGTAAAAACAGACACTAAGATCTTAAAATTGCTTAACATATCTACTTAGGAAGAAATCTAAGTTATCTCACTTACTTAGATATCTATGCATTTAGTAAAGTTTAAAATTATATTTAGTTATACAGAAATTACATGATTGTCATTTTTTTTAAAGTCCTGGTTTGTGACCCTACAAAGCATTTTGAAAGATGAAATAATTCTCAGAGGTCATAGATCTCATAAGACATCAGATTATTTGTTTTAGAGTTTAGCTCAAATTATAAGCATAATGATTAATAGTATCCATGGAATTGCCCATAAAATGCATGTGCACCTCTGTATATACAATGTAATTAAAGGAGTTATGTATTAGGAGGCATACACCAGTTACTTTTTCAACACATTTTAGAAATCTGTTACAGAATGTCTGTACAATATTGATAGAGTAAACCTATCTTAGAGTGAGGTCAAAGTTTAGAAATATCCTGAAGGATGTTCTTTTAACAAACAGATATTGTTTAAATTCTAAAATAACTTTGCTTTAATGCTATGGATTTTTTAGTTTTTTGCTAACATATTTTGAAATACTTTATTTTAAACTAACTTTAGGCTCAGAGAAAAGTTTTTGAAAGTACAGAATATTCCTGTGTATTAGTCACCTCTTTTTCATTAATTTTAACACCTTATATAATCATAGTACATTTATCAAAACCAGGAAATTAACATAAGTCAAAACTACTAAGTAAGTTACAGAGGTTATTTGAATTTCAGTAATTTTCTCTCTGGCATTCTTTTAAGGAAACCAGTATCCACATTGTATTTAGTTTCTGTTCAATAATTCAATGTGTAAATCCATATTGTATTATTTTAGTTGTTTTTCTCCTTAGGCTCCTCTAATCTGTGAGTTTTACAGTCTTTCCTAATCTTTTATTCTGCTGCTCTTCACAGGAATTTCATTTATTTTATGAAGCAAAAGACAGATGCCAATTTCATTGCTTATCTATTGTCACAGTGATTTTATTTTTACTCCAACCATTAAAAGCTAAAAATAAAATGAATAATTATGTGAAAATATGCAAAACCACAAAAATATTTAGGATTATATAGGGATGAAATAATATGAACACATATAATGTATAAGCATCATATCATCTATCTTTCCATTATCTGATTCTCATACCTGTTAGAAATAAATACTGTTAAATCATATTTTATATATAATGAAATTGAAGCTCAGAAAACTCATTTGCCCTAAATCACTTAGCTGATTAGTAGCAGATCAAAATTTTAAAACAAGGATTTTTTTTTCATTATAATTCATGTGCTCTACACAATATATAAAGCATGAGTTTTGCTGAAAGGTATGTATGTAAGACTTGAATCCTAAAACACCCAGACCTTTTTCTTTTTCCTTTGTCTTGCACAGCTTCAATTGCCCATTCACAATAAAATGAGACAAAACTCACAGAACTGGTAGTTGCCTAGCTCTGACATAATCAACAGACCCTTAACTTTGTGCTTACTATTTCCGTTTTAATTAAGCAGTGTCAAATATCACATACATGTAAACAAGTCCTAGTAATACTTTTCACATAAATTTCAGTGAATTAAATACTCTTTATCTGAATACTGGTTTTACATTCCATCCTTCATATTGCCTCCCAGGTTTTAGAGGAGTCATGTTCAGAGAGGTGTATTCATTTATATCTTTTCCAGATTTTCTTGTCACCAAGTCACCATGTAACCTGAGCCACCCATCATGAAGTGGGTGCTCTTTGACCTATCAAGCCATAAAGTTAGGTATGTATAGCAACACTCTATCATTAAATGGAAGTGGTATACATATATAATTTTTTTAGGGCATATCATAGTATTACCATTACCAATTAAGGTCAATGGCAAATTCAACAACTCAATTCAGGTAGGTCTACTAATGTCTGAGACCTTTTAGAAATAAAAGTTTGGGTCTTCCCACCAGGTGAAAAACCACAATCAGTTGAGGCAATTGATACAGGTAAGGGAATGTAGAATGGGTAGTGGAAGAAGGTAGTTTTAAATACTAGTGTAACAATGTGACCAGTTATAGAAGGAAGGATTGTAGAAACTATGTGTGTTCATTTTTCTTCTTTGCACACACACACACACACACACACACACAGAAATATCATTAATTTCCTTCCTCTCTTATTCCCTCGTCATGTAACATAAAATGTATTGACTTATAATCAAAATATTTAAATGATGCTAATATTACATCACAGTACTTAAGGAATATGAGGAGAAGAAAAACAGTAAACATTACTCAAAACTGTATCTTATCTTCTGGGAAAGAGTTAGTGCATTTTAAGTTGTACACAGGATAGTTTTCTCATGTTAGACAGAATTATAACCTTGCTGTTGTCTTATTTGTAGATTAAGTATAGCTTAAGGAATATGTATGAGTGCCAAGGTGACAAAGTCTGAACTTGTGATGCTTAATTTTATGTGGCAACCTGACTGGGATATTGAGTGCCTATATATTTGATTACACATTATTTCTGGGATTGTCTGTGAGAGCATTTCCGGATGATATTAGCACTTATATCAGTGAACTGAGTAAAACACATTGTCCTCCAGGATGTAAGTGGGTATCATCCAATCCATTGGGGGCCTAAGTAGAACAAAAGGTGGGATAAGGGAGAACTCAGATTCTCTTCCTGTTTTTTTGAACTGGGTCATTTTGGTCTTATCCTGCACACAGCTAAAACTTACACCATCTGTTCACACCAGCAATTCTTGCTGGTTCTCATGCTTTTGCACTTACACTGGTACTATATCACAGGCTCTCCTTAGTCTCCAGTGTGCAAATGGGAGATCATAAATCCTCTTAGCCTCCATATTTATGTGAGCCAATTAATATATACTAGCCAATTGCTATATTATATATTAATTAATAATTACTTAACTGTATTAATTAGTGTGTGTGTATGTATATATACTAATATATATGTTAGTGTATATACATATATAATATATATATATATTATATATATATAGTGTGTGTGTATATATATATATTCCTTCTTGTTGGTTCTCTTTTTCTGGAGAATCCTACTACTGACAACTCTTTGAGGACGCAGCTTTCAGCAAGCCAAAAAGAGACACCTCAGAAAAACAACAAATCTGCTAACATCTTGAGTTTGACTTCTTGTCTCCGGAATTGTAAGGAAATAAATATCTGTTATTTAAGTATCCTAGTCTCTAGTATTATATTATGTAAACCCTAGTAAACTAATATAGGTGCTTATAACCATAGGAATAAACAAGAAAGCCAGACCCGGCTAGCACACAAACTACCTGAAAGAATGTGGAGTGAGTAGTAAGTGACTTTCCCAGGCCATAGGAGAGTTCTTCTCCTCTTTCAGTCATATAACTAATTTTTCAGGCACTGTTAGAGAGCTACTTGAATAAGTAGACCCAGCAAACATTTATTCTTGAGGCTGTATTCCTCCAAAAGACTGACTATATGGGCAGCACATCTCAATGAAGAGAATATCTAAATAAGGCTACTCCTATCTGTTCCACAGATCACACTTACTGTGTTAGATTTCTATTGCTAACCAATTAGTTAAAACTTTATGGATTAAGGCAGTGTTTATTTATGATATCAAAGTTTCTGTAGATCAGAAACTCTGGCACTGGGCTGGGCACGGTGGCTCACTACTATAATCCCAGCACTTTGGGAGGCTGAGGTGGGCGGATCATGAGATCAGGAGTTTGAGACCAGCCTGGCCAATATAGTGAAATACCGTCTCTACTAAAAATACAAAAATTAGCTGGACATGGTAGCATGTGCCTATAATCCCAGGTACTCAGGAGGCTGAGGCAGGAGAATCACTTAAACCCAGGAAGCAGAGATGCAGTGAGCTGAGATCACACCATTGCACTCCCTGCTGGGCAAAAGAGCTAGACTCGAAGGAAGGAAGGAAGGGAGGGAGGAAGGAAGGAGAGAAAAAAAGAGAGAAGGAGAGAGAGAAAGAGAAAAGAAAGAGAAAGAAAGAAAGAAAGAAAGAAAGAAAGAAAGAAAGAAAGAAAGAAAGAAAGAAAGAGAAAGAAAGAAA